>NC_068417.1:52345637-52528137 GCF_023724105.1 Carassius gibelio
CCTAGTTTTGCTTGGAGATTTCAACATCCACCTAGATAAACCTCTGTATGCTGATTTCCACACTCTGCTTGCCTCTTTTGATCTCAACCGAGTGCAAACTACTGCTACTCACAAATCAGGCAACCGTCTGAACCTTATTTATACACAACACTGCTCGCTCTACTGATCATGTTCTGGTTACTCCACTGCACACGTCGGATCACTTCCTCCTAATTCTTAAACTTAACATGGTCCCTGACACATCACTTACCCCTCCACATGTCATCTTTCGACGTAACCTACGCACACTTTCACCCTCCCGGCTATCTGCAATGGGTTCATCTTCACTTCCTTCCCCTAAACTGTTCTGCATCTTTGGATACATGCTTGGATGCATGCTTTTTAAAACATTTTCCTTACTTCTTTGTCCTCCTCTTCGTCTCTAATAGCTGACGAGTTTGCCACATTTTTCATTAATAAAATTAAACAGTGCACAATTTTCCACACCACAATCAGTCAAGCTCATATCACAAGCAAACATATACTAATTTACATGAGGCAAAAGTCTCAAAACTCATCCTTTCTAATCACCCTAATACTTGCTCGTTTGATCCTATTCCATCTCATCTCCTTCAAGCTATTTCTCCTGAAGTTGTACCTGCACTCACTCACATCATCAACACTTCCCTCCACACTGGTGTTTTCCCCTCATCATTTAGACAGGCACGTATAACTCCACTACTTAAGAAACCCAACCTCAACCCATCTCTTTTAGAGAACTACAGACCAGTTTCCCTTCTTCCTTTTATTGCAAAAACACTTGAAGGAGCTGTGTTCAACCAAGTCTCTACATTTCTCACACACAACAATCTCCTTGACAGCAACCAATCTGGCTTCAGAAGTGGACATTCAGCTGAGACGGCTTTGCTCTCAGTTGTTGAAGCTCTAAGACTGACAAGAGCAGAATCCAAATCTTCAGTACTTATCCTGCTTGATCTGTCCACTGCTTTTGATACGGTTAACCACCAGATCCTTCTATCAACACTACTGACAAAAGGCATCTCAGTTCCCACACTTCAATGGTTTGAATCTTATCTATCAGATAGGTCCTTTTAAAAGTATCTTGGAGAGATCAAGAGGCAAGAGGCATTTATTTGTCATTTGCATAGTTAACACTGGGGAGAACTGGGCATTGAAATGCTTGTGACAAGGCTCAGACATACAGTGACAATAACAAGACATAGACAAACATGTTGAGCACTGAGGTTTTTGAGTGACTACAGTGCCCATAGACAGAAAGTCATGGACAGAGCATTATATGCCCATGAGTGGA
The DNA here is from genome assembly GCF_023724105.1 of Carassius gibelio. Classification (NCBI taxonomy): domain Eukaryota; kingdom Metazoa; phylum Chordata; class Actinopteri; order Cypriniformes; family Cyprinidae; genus Carassius; species Carassius gibelio. The sequence continues at coordinate 52,346,950 of NC_068417.1, forward strand.
AGAAACAGGTACAATAAAGTTAACCAGTGTTTAGAGTTATAATGTACATAAGAAGTCCTGAGGTAATATGATAACTGGGGTAGAACGGTGTCTAAAATGTCATTGTAGAGTGACATAGAGCTACATGGAGGAAAATTAAAGTGGCAGTGCACATGCAATAAATAAACCTAAGAGCAGCACACATTCAGATGTATTCCTGAGTAGAGCAATGTCCAAAAGTCATTGTAGAGTGTCACAGAGTAACATGAAGGAATATATAAAAGTGGCAGCGCAAGTACAATGAAGTAAACATAAGAGCAGCATGTATTCCAGTTTTTTTTTTTTTTTTTTTAGATGGAGGACAGCTGGTTGTTAAGTAGTCTGATGGCTTGAAGATAGAAGCTGTTCTTCAGTTTGGCTGTCCGTGAATGGATGGATTGGAAACGTCTGCCAGATGGCAGTGTGTCAAACAGGTGATGAGCAGGATGAGTGCAGTCCTTGATGATGCTGCGAGCCTTTCTCAAGCAGCGAGTCTGATAGATGTCCTGTAAGGCTGGGAGTTTGTGTCCAATGATGAGCTCTGCTGTTCTCACCACTCGCTGAAGAGCTTTGCGGTCCAAGGAAGAGCAGTTGCCGTACCATACAGTGATGCAGCTGGTCAGAATGCTCTCTATAGTGCAGCGGTAGAAGTTAAACATGATGTTAGAGGAGTGTATGGCCATTGCAATGGCGTCATCAGTGGATCTGTTTGAGCGGTAAGCAAATTGTAATGGGTCCAAGGTGTCAGGCAGAGAGGAGCAGATGTGGGATTTGACTAGTCGTTCAAAGCACTTCATGATGACTGATGTCAGTGCTACAGGGCGGTAGTCGTTCAGACAGGAGACGGTTGTTTTCTTGGGAACAGGGATGATGGTGGTTTGCTTGAAGCATGTGGGGATCACTGTAAGTCTCAAGGAGAGGTTGAAGATGTTGGTGAAGACATCTGCTAACTGGACAACACAGGACCTCACGACATGTGAGATCAGTGGTGGGAAGTAACGAATTACAACTTTTATTTAATTTCTTTATTTAACCTTTATTTATCCAGGTAAACTGTTTGAGAACTACTTCTTATTTACAAACATGACCTGGCCAAGAGGCTACAGGAATAAATAGGAACATACTGTACATAATCAAACACGACACATTTAACAAGCAATTAAATTTAAAAAATATAGACAAGGAAAAAAGAAAAAATGAAAAACAGTAAAGTTCTTAAGTATGTGTATAAATATGATTCATGATTGTCAGCAGGAACAAGAGTCAACTATGTAATTTTGAAGGTTTTCTTTATATATTTTGTTAATAGGAGTTATGAATGGCATGAATAAGAGATGACAGATAGAGAGGTGGTCTTACCCAGGATTGTTTTGTATATGAAGAGAAACCAATGATGGAGTTGCCGGGTATGAAGGGAGGGTCAGCCCAGTTTATACAGGTCACAGTGAGGAGTGTGAAAGGGTGCATTAGTGGCCAAAAAAAATATTAATGAATGATAAATTCATTGAATGATAAATTGTTTCAAGTTTTTTTAGGGCTGTGTTTGGTGCCATTCTGTAGATAACATCGCCATAATCCAAAATTGGCCGTACTGTCATCTTAACGAGGGTACATTTGGTAGCATAAGTAAAGGAATCTTTATTGTGGAAAAGAAAGGCTAGTCTAGCTTTGACTTTTGATTGAAGGTAATTTATGTGTGTAATGAATGACAGGGATGAATCCAACCAAATGCCTAGATATTTATATTTTTTGACATACTCCAGAGCTATACCGTTCATGCAGGTGATTGTAAGTGGAGTCTGGGTAACCAGTTTCCTGCTAAAAAGTATACATTTTATCTTACTGGTGTTAATACGCAGGTGGAGATTGTCAAAAACTGCTCTATAGAGTTGAAGCTGAGTTTAAGACTGGAAGCCATTTAGTTTAAGACATTGAGAGCATAGGCCTTAATTTGTTTTACGGCTACGGCAAAGAATTGACAGAGCAGCCATCAAGTCTTAATTCAGATTCCCTGCCATCCTAAGGGATTGGGCAAGAGAAAGGAAGTGGGCCGGCCATGGGGGTAGAGTTACCAACACAGAGGGAGGAAGCCACTCCCAAACAGCAAGAGAACGGAAATAACATGGAAGATGGAGAGGAGTAAACCGCTTCATCCCTCGAAGCTGGGTTTCAACCAGTGAGAGTAAAACTGATTGTTCACTCCTGAATGCTCAAGTGCAGAAAAGAGCTGCGAGATCTCCTCTATTTGAAATAGAGGAGAAAAGGTTAAAGGCATCGTAAGAAGTGTGAGATCCCACTTGCGAGCACAAGAAACTATTAAATCAGACGTATGTCCACACACCCGGCACGAGTCAGTTTATCTGAAGTTGTTAGACGCGTTCGACTTGAAGCAGCGCAGCACGCACAGAAGGATCACTGTATGACATTACCGCGAGAGCGATAAGAGAGCACACATATCCAATGCATTCGAATCGCTCTCGCGGTACTTTGATGTCATACAGGTGATCATTCTGTGTGTGTGTGTGTGTGTTCTTGTATATGGTTTATAAATATCTGAAATGGGTATTAAAATGTAAACATGGTTTGTGAGGACAATTACTGTGCCCTCGTAAACCAAATGGCTTTAAAAAAAAAAATACTATACGGTGTTTAATAGAAAATTTAAACATGCATTTTTTGTGATGTATAGAGGTATTGTATGGGGATATACAGTATAGAATACCGTTACGTTTATGGAGAGTCCCTGTAAACTACATATGCGTGTGTGAGAGAGAGAGAGAGAGAGAGAGAAGGCATTAGAATACGTTGCTAGAAACATCATACAGCGCTCGCTGTTCCTGACAGACTTCAGCTGCCGTCTTCGTCTTTCTTCTTCTGTGGTTTTCCTAGTTCGTGATTGGTCAACTTCAGATAAATCAACAAATCGGCTCGTTCAACAGCACAAATGGCACGAATTCAAACCGATAGCTCACGAACTTTTTAGACATGTTTAAAAATGAAAAATTTTTAAAAATTGGGAGGTCGGGAAGTGCTCGTAAGCCACTCTGCTCGGCTCGTAATTCATCGCAAATGATACGAGCCGTGACCATACGAGAATACGCGATTTCCACACGATTGAAAAAAAAAAAAAAAAAAAAAAAACGCATGCGAACTTGTTCGACAGCAAAAATCGCACCGTGTACGCCCGCCTTTAATTGTGATGAAGGCTATATTGTGAACTGTAAGGCGCTAACTATTGCAATAAATAATATGGATATTGAAAGTAAATACATTTAATAATAAGCTGAATCCAGTGTTATTGTATAAGGCTGAAGGTGCAAGCCAGGACAGCTGTTCATACATCGTACAATGATGTGGCCTAAGGACGCAATCGGCACAGGCTGTTGTATACCACATCAAGAGAGTGTAGACAAGTAGCAGTAGCATATATCATATCTGCATAGTCCGGAATAGGTACCAACAACCGAGAGACTAGTCTTCTCCTAATTCAGGAATTAACAAAGATACATTCAAAAAGCTCAGGTTTCACTTTAGGAGTAATTAACTGTGATTTCAAATTTGATGAAATGTAAGTGGTGACCCCACCTTCCCTGGATCCTCCATCTAACCTATATATGATGTAGTTGTCCAGTTTAATATTGGAGTCATCTGTATTTTCAGTTAGCCAGATTTCAGATAATGTTATTATATTAGGATTATTATAAACAAGCCATGACCTTGGTTGATAAATTTTAGGAACTAAACTGCAAATATTTAGATTAATTACATGAAGCCCTTTACCCATTATTTACTGTTTAAAAAGCAAATGTCAAGATAGAGCCAACTGGACATGTCTGAATTACAATAATGGTACTGATTAAGGAAAGATGAATATGAGAGCAAACCAACATGCAAGCCACACGCACACACACACACACACACACTTGTTTGGGGTGCCTCGTGGGGGCACCAGTTATTTACCACATTTTGGGGACACCACTTTCCTGACATCCTAGAGACTAGATAAACACATCAAAAAATCTAAAAAAAAAAAAAAAGTTTAATAAATATCTCACTTAAAATGTAATTAATTCATTAAAATAAGGGTAGGTGATAATCTGGGGACAGGTCAGGTTAACACATGTGGGGACACGGGGACAACTCCTTATATGGGCATTAACGGAAGTCCCATCTGGGGACAAAACCCTGACCAACTAGTGTATGAGTAAGTACACATGGATGTCCAATCTGGGGACAAACCAGTGTAATCTACAGACAAAGAAAGGTCATAATATGGCCAGCTGGCCAATTCATAATGGTATTTCTGGAAGTTATATTGGTTTGTTAAAAATAGGGTGGTTTAATAAGTTAGTTCATCTTAACTTCAAAAATGAACTTGAACAACATGCAATCTTCAACTGCAAGCCATTTCAGTCCACTAAGACTACCACAATCATATACTGCATTTAACTCATTCTTACACAATTTAGTTGCTAAATTTACTGATTATTATGACCCATGAGAGACGTACGTTGAATGTGATTTTGCTGCTCTTATCAAAGTCAATCTAATATATATTATAAAGCCCTTTAAAATAAAGTTGTCACAGAGTGCTTTTACAAACACCCACCCTAAACCTGACAGAGCACACAATAAATAAATACACACAATTTTTTTTTTTTTAATTACCATACCCATTAAACGTATACATGGTAAGCTTACTTTTAAAAGTATGTATTATGTTTGAGGTAAAGTTAAGTATCCTGTAGTTAACCAGTAATAACACATTTGGAAAGGTTAGATCAGAGCTACAATTCTTAAATTGTCTAAAATTATGAACGTTATCAGTGGAATGTTTTTTTTTTTTTGTCTGGTTTTGAAATGCTCTAAGAATTTAATCTTTAAATCATTAAAAGAAATCCAAGAGAAATAAAAACAACCTTGATACAAATTGAATCTACAGCCAAATTTAATCAGTACAGTATGGGTTCAGTGCTTGCCATCAGATATTACAACATATAGTTTTTATGATGCGTTTCGTCTAATGTGCCATCAGAAAATAAATGAATCAATTTACAATTAAAATGTGAAACGTAAAGGGGCCTGAATAAAGGGATTGAATACTATAGACACTCACTCTGTCGTATGGCTACTGTACAGTAAAACTAATCTACGCAATTAGAAAAAACATTTACACCAACTGCTTATCACTTGACACAGCATTAAAAACAAGGAAGTCCAAGCACCAAATTTACAACCAACATCAAGCCGTTTTAACTCTTTCAAAACTTAAGTTACATTATAATGTTTCAACTACGGTATCGAGTAGGGCTGCACGATGTGTCGTTTAAGCATCGATATCGCGATGTACAAATTCGCGATAGTCACATTGCAGGATGTGCGATGTAGGCTGTCGTAGTTGATCCGTTATTCATTAACTGTACGGGCAGCTGCTCCCCGGCCCTTGACGAATTTGATTCGCGGATTAATTGCACAGTTTAAGTCCTAGCAGTTTAACAGAGCGCATAAGAACGAGCAGAGAGAGAGAAAGAGCACGAGAGAGAGAGAGAGAGAGAGAGAGAGAGAGAGGGCCCAGCCACGCGCTCACGCCCACCTTCACCATCTTCAAACAACACAAGCGCTGTCTTGCTCTCTCCCTTGCGCAAATTAATCAAAATCAAAAAACGATGTCGAAAAAAAAATTTATAATTCTGTGATGATGTGTTCTGTGTTGTCAAATCTTGTGCGATATCCTAAACTGCAGAGATAATTACACTTGCTTTTGGCTATTGAAAACAATAACTGTAACCATCTGAAATTAATAGCAGTAACTGCACAATAAGTAGCCTACATTCAATACAAACACAGATGGTACAGACGTCAGCATTTAGCTTTTGTTTTTTAATTGGGTTGAAACTACAGAGAACTGGCCTTAAATAAAAGATTAACTGTAACCATGTGAAATTAAAGGTAACAACTGCATAGTTCTACAGTCCACACAACACAATCAACACACATTCAAAAAGAGGTTTCTTGATCAGCATTCAGTATTTTAGTTTTTAAATTTGGTTTTAAGTTAAAAAAAAGGTCTTTACCAGTGAGACTAAATAAAAGTATGCTATATAAATACATTTAAATCAAATAATGTTTGTGCGAATAAAACAAAGATGCAAAGGGTTTCATTCATCCAATAATAATAAAAAAAAATAAATAGGATAATGATTCACATCTATATTTTTTTTACTTGAGCCAGTGAAAAATAAATAACTTGTTGACTCAAGTAAAAAAAATTTAGATGTGAATCATTACCCTAAAATATTTTAATTAGATGAAATACTTTTTTTCAGTGTGCTACAGCAGATGATTTTTAAATTAAATTAAGTCTATTTTAGGGTAAAATAAAAATAATCATCCTAATTCAGAACTGAAGTTTATTTCTGGCTTTTCAAACATGAATGCAAGTTCTAATAATAATAATAAAAAGTAAAATAAATAAATAAAAAATAATTCTGTTTTGTCACAGTTTAGTCCGTTTCTTTTCTCATCCAACACGTGAGAAGTTGAGCTGAACATCTCTTCACGGTCTACTCGTGTTCAGGGCGCGGACAGATTCGCTCGCGCAGCTTCAGTGTGCAGGAAAGGCTCTTATTTGTGCGGCAGTACAACAGCGGCTGTTCGCTTCCTGCTGCTATCTGTGCCTCAGACATGAAGCTCTGCATTTCCGGTACTGATCGACTGCCTGTGTCCTGCGCACAGATTTCGAAATACTCTTCCACACAAATTACATAGCAAACGATTACAATGTAGTCTGTGCACGCGAGCGCACTTCCGGTAAAATCGGCCGGAAAAACACCAAAAACGGCCGATTGCGTATTTTAAGCAAAAACCGTCTGGTTCCGATTAATGGCCGGTCAACCGGTGCATCCCTACTGTGAAGTAACATTACCAAACAATGAACAGCTGTGTTTTTAAGATAACGAAGATAAACAAAGATTAAAAAATATAGTAACACAAGTATTGCTCATGGTAAGTTCATGTTAGTTAATGTTAACAATTCAAACCATATCCTAAAGTTACAAACAAATAATTTACTCTAATTTAAATAATACTCTGATGTTTAAATGTCACGGGGTGACGAAAGAGAAGCAGAACTAAGTCCCGCCGGAATTTTGTGTTCCCCTCGGGACGGTGTCGCGGTAACACCGGTCCACTTCCGGGTTGCGCCCGATGTCACAATAACAACGCTAATGACAGATTGACATCTGGTGTGGGGAGTTTGATGTGGCGATCTGTGAGAGGATTATGGAGGCGGAGTAACCACATAAAAAGAGAAGTGCAGAGACCATGCGTGTGGATTCTTTTTTTGGTCGTTCGTTCTCCCGGCTATTCTTCCTGGTTGGCTTGCCCCCGTGTGTGGTTCTTCTCTTTGGTTGTGTTCCCCTAGGAGAGGTGAATTCCTGGGACGTTTGGGCTGGCGTGTGGAGGTATTTGAGGACTATTGTGGGGTTTCGGCTATCTGGCTGTGCAACAGATATATCAGCGATCGAGTGGAGATATTCAGGACAGAAAGAGTGTGAGTACTGGAAAGCAAGTGAAGACCAGACCGCGCCATCGCTATCGGAGGGAAGTTAAGAGACCTGATCTGGGACTTCGATCAATTGTATACATCTGGACTGGGAGTGATAACGTTGTGAAGTGGACGGAGTCATCGTTGGGTGAGTGCTGGCTCTATTTGCACTAAGAGTGGGTGTGCCGTGTCTGAAGTGGTGTGTTTGCACAATAAATCGTTTGAAGTGAAGTTACAGAGTGTGGGGAAGATATATAGAGTTAATGCCGGACGCTCACCACCCCGAGAGCCCACCACCGTCACCGTAATCCACACCCAGGCACTCAACTGAAGTATCCCCCAACCGTAAGCCCATTGCTCATTCAAGAACACATACATGCTGTTGATTACTTACCCCGCTGTGTAGATCGCAGGATCCTCTGGGCCGAACGCCGCATGTGATGTCCCTATGAAAGGAGGTGGACACAAGAATTATTCCTTTCCCGGTCTTAACCGAAGCATCTCCCAGCCGTAAGCCCCACTACTTATTCAAGAACACATACTTGCTGTTGATTACTTACTCTGCTGTGCAGATCGCAGGATCCTCTGGGCCGAATGCTGTATGTGATGTCCCTGTAGAAAGAGGTGGACACACGAATTATTCCTTTTCCGGTCTTAACCGAAGCATCTCCCAGCCGTAAGCCCCACTACTTATTCAAGAACACATACTTGCTGTTGATTACTTACTCTGCTGTGCAGATCGCAGGATCCTCTGGGCCGAACGCCGCATGTGATGTCCCTATGAAAAGAGGTGGACACAAGAATTATTACAAGAATTATTCCTTTCCCGGTCACAACCGAAGCCTCTCCCAGCCGTTAGCCCCACTACTTATTCAAGAACACATACTTGCTGTTGATTACCTACTCTGCTGTGCAGATCGCAGGATCCTCTGGGCCGAATGCTGCATGTGATGTCCCTGTAGAAAGAGGTGGACACACAAATTATTCCTTTCCCGGTCTTAACCGAAGCATCTCCCAGCCGTAAGCCCCATTACTTATTCAAGGACACATACTTACTGTTGATTACTTACCCCGCTGTGCAGATCGCAGGATTCTCTGGGCCGAATGCTGCATGTGATGTCCCTGTAGAAGGAGGTGGACACGAGAATTATTCCTTTTCCCGGTCTCGACCGAAACATCCACGAGCTCTACTTACCCGGATACCCCCCCCTCACTCCGGGACGGGTGACAGACTATCCTGGCTCTTGCTGGCCCCGTACAGGCACGAACTGTTGACGACTCCACGCCTTCCCGGCGTCCGAGGTCTGGCTCCGTTCTGGTCGGGAGACACGGAAGGAACACTGAACTTTTAAATTGCTTTTAACCAAATAAAACCTTGTTCATTTTTTTATACTCTCGTCCGTCTGGTTCTTCGGGTACGCTCCCCGAGGTGATCCTGGGTTTTAGGGGTGGGTGCAGTCTGGCTTGGCCCCCCCGACCTGTGACAGATTTGGCGTAGTCGGCAGGGTTTCACCTCGGGTTGAGCGACCAGGGATTCTCAGATGGCCGACGACGAGGCACTGGGGGCCCCACCCCGAGTCATGCCAGTGTTCATGGGAAACCCCTGGGTCCAGAAATATGGAGGAAATGAGTCAGAGGTGCGCCTCTCCGAATGGCGGGCTCAGATCGAATATCTGGCCGGGCTACAGGGACTGAGCGCGACCCAACAGCTACAGTTTGCCCTCAACTCCCTTGACGGGGAAGCACGGCGGGAAGTCCAAGCCGCCCCCGAAGCTGTCCGAACCACCGCCCAGTCTGTGTTCAGATTCCTGACGGAAAGGTATGGTGACGCCACTCCAACTGCGGTTCTCCGGGCCCAGTTCTTCAGCAGCAAGCAGGGCCCTCGCCAATCCGTCAGAGCTTTCGCCCTCCAACTACGGGAGCGAGTTACCAGGCTGCAGGGACGCCCAGACCATGGTCTCGGAGATAGTGAGACTCTGTTGAGGGACCAATTCCTGCTGGGGCTAAGGGAAGGCCCAGTACGCCAGGGACTTAGAGTCCAATTCAGAAGGGAGCCGGAACTCACCTTCGAAGACCTAAAGAAGGAAGCGGTGGCATTGGAGAACGATCAGGTTGAGGTGCAAGAACCCCCTGTGTGTGCGGCCGTAAGTAGCTCCGCAGTGGCTGTCCCCGACATGGCAGAGTGGAGACAGACTCTGAAGCTCGAACTCCTAAAGGATGTCCGGGAGCAGATGGCGGAGCTAACCAAGACGCTCGTGGACGAGCTGCGTTCTGAGGCTACCAGGCCAGAGGTGAGGCCCATCTCGCGGGATCGGGTGTACTCGGACGGGAACAGGGACGCAGGGAGGCGACCTAACCGGCCCAACCGGCCCCAGTTTGAATGGGACGAGCAAGGACGACCTATCTGCAACCGCTGTGGCCAACCAGGCCATTACAGCCGACAGTGTGGTCCTCGAAGAGGTTCGGAGGGGGGTTTTTAGGTCGACCGGCCACAGTGGGTCGTGTGGTCGGGACCCCCTTAGATGACCCACCCATCGGAGCAGGCTCCAAGGACAGGCTGGTCGGGCATAGCCCAGTGGTGGAGGTCCAGGTGTGTGGTGTGAAGGTGCCCTGTCTCGTCGACACCGGATCCCAGGTGACCCTATTCGCGGAGAGCCTGTCGCAAGAGCTGTTTGGAGATCAGAGGATGCATGGGACGGAGGCTCCCTGGCTCTCCCTGAAAGGAGCAAACGGTCTGGACATCCCCTACATTGGCTACAGGCTGACGGACTTGGAGATCCACGGAGTGATCGTGCCCCAGAAGGGAGTGATCATCGTAAAGGACCACTGTCTGGGGAGTCACCGGGCCTTGCTAGGTATGAATGTATTATCTGCATGTTGGGAAGAATTGTTTCGGGCAACGCCCGCTCGAGGGATCTCGCTGGCCGAACAACAGGAATGGGAACGTGTCGCCGCTGACTGCAGACGGATCCAGATGTCCCGGGCCCGGCAAGGCCGCGAAGGGACAGGTCGGGTAGCGTGCCGTTATGCCCTGTCCGTGCCAGCGAACAGCGAGGCCCTAGTATGGGTGCGAGTCCTCCAGCGGGACGTGGGAGTGGAGGAATGGGTGTTGGTGGAGCCCCACTGGGATGGCCAGCAGGTAGAAGTCGCCAGAGGTTTGGCCGTGGCACGAAGAGGACGGATTCCGGTGAGAGTTCGGAACGGGACGCCCCATGTTGTGCACCTACATAAACATCAGCGGCTGGTCAAGATAACACCGGTAGAATCCCATCAGGTGCGGGAGGACCAGGACCTGAGCTTTCGCCAAGTACACCCCGCGGTGGTGGAAGTGGCCCTTACCCAAGCGAGCTCGTCGCCCCAGAGTCTAGGGGAGGAGGTGCCCGGCCACTTGAAGGGAAGTTCCCTGCAAGGGGAGGAGCTGGGACCGACACAGGCCAGGAAGCTGCGAGACCTGCTGGGCAAGTGGCAACATGTCTTCTCGGCACACGAAGAGGATTACGGCTGCACCAACGTCGTGCAACATCGGATCCCCACCGGAGATGCAGAGCCCAGTAGAGAAAGGTACCGACCCGTCCCACCTACCCTGTACACGGAGGTCCGTACACTGCTGCAAGGTATGCTCAATCGAGGGGTTGTTAGAGAGAGCAGCAGCCCGTGGGCAGCTCCCATCGTGTTGGTACAGAAGAAGACTGGCGCATGGAGGTTTTGCGTCGACTACCGCAAGCTGAACCTGGTCACTAGGAAGGACGCGTTCCCCCTACCCCGGATCGAGGACTCCCTGGCTGGCTTGACACGCTCTGCATGGTACTCCACGCTGGACTTGGCAAGTGGCTACTGGCAGGTACAAGTGGCCGAGGCCGACCGGGAGAAGACCGCCTTTACCACCCCGTTCGGTCTCTTTGAGTGGGACCGGATGCCCTTCGGCCTCTGCAACGCTCCTGCCACCTTCCAGAGGCTGATGCAGCGGTGCCTGGGAGGTCAGTTGATGGAGTCCGCCTTGGTATACCTGGACGATGTGATTGTCTATTCCCCAGATTTCGACTCCCACTTACAACACCTTGAGCAGGTCTTCGGGGCCATGGAGAAATATGGGCTGAAGCTCCAGCCGGACAAATGCCATCTGTTACGGCGGGAGGTCAAATTCTTGGGACACTGTGTGGGCGCGGCGGGAGTTTCGGTCGACCCGGAGAAGGTGTCGGCGGTGCGAGAGTGGGCTGCCCTGCAGACGGTGAAGCAGGTCCGGTCATTCCTGGGCTTCGTGGGGTACTACCGCCGCTTTATCAAGGACTTCTCCAAGATCGCAAAGCCCCTAAATCAGTTGCTGGCTGGGACAGGACGCCCCCGAGGTCGCGGATCGCCGGCTATCCTATGGAGCCCCGAGTGTGAGGCTGCGTTCCGGCGACTGAAAGACGAGTTGCTGCAGGCGCCGATTCTGGCGTATGCTGACTTCTCCAAGCCCTTTGTCCTATACACGGACGCTAGCAACCTGGGTTTGGGGGCCGTGTTGGCCCAGCAACAGGACGGTGTAGAGCGGGTCGTAGCCTACGCAAGCCGGAGCCTTCATCCAGCAGAGAGGAACGACGCCAATTACAGCTCCTTCAAGTTGGAACTGCTGGCGCTGAAATGGGCACTCAGCGAAAAGTTTAAAGATTACTTGTGGGGTGCCCAGGTGACGGTAGTAACTGATAACAACCCCCTAGTACATCTACAGACGGCGAAGTTGGGGGCAGTGGAACAGCGCTGGGTGGCCCAGTTGGCCAATTACAACTACCAGCTCCGATACCGGCCAGGACGGGAGAACACCAACGCTGACGCCCTGTCCCGACTCCCGGAAGCTCAAGGTCCGAGGGACCCACCGGAACCCACGCCAGACCCCGAAGGAGAGGAGTATATGGTGGGCATTGTGGAGGCGCCGGGGACTCAACATGAGGGGATGCCTGTGAGTTGGGGATGGGACCCCTGCCGCTGGAAAGAGCGACAGCAGGCTGACAGGGAGATCAGTGGCTTGATGCGATGGCTGGAACGGGGCCGAAAACCGACGTTGGCCGAACAACGGGCCCAAGGGGGAACAGGAAGGAAGCTGTTGGGACAATGGGCCAGACTACAGGTGAAGGAGGGAGTACTCTGTAGGTCTGTCCGAGATCCGGGGCTGGACGAAGAACTCCGACAGATCGTTGTCCCCGAAGGCCAAGTACAAGAGCTCTTGATAGCGTACCATGATCAGCTGGGCCACCAAGGGCACGAGAAAACGGTCTCTCTCTTGAGGCGACACTTCTACTGGCCCAACCTAGAAGCAACGGTCCGTACCTTCGTTCAGGCCTGTCCTCGTTGTACCTTGTTCAAAGCCAGGAAGGAGGCACGAGCACCGATGGTCCCCATCCAGGCAAAGGATCCTCTCCACATAGTCGCAATGGACTTCTTGACTTTGGGTCGGCCGGCAGACCGCTATCAGAACATCCTTGTCATTACCGACTTGTTCACCAAGTACTCCTGGGCCATTCCTACTTTGGACCAGACGGCGAACACCACCGCCACTGCTCTGTGGAGAGCTGTCTTCCAGCCGTTCGGTTGCCCCGAGTTCCTACACTCGGACCAAGGGCCAAACTTCGAGTCTCGGGTAATCAGAGAGCTGTGTAAAGTGTACGGCTGCACCAAGACCCATACCACTACTTACCACCCCCAGGGAAATGGCGGATGCGAGCGGTTCAATCAGACCCTATTGAACTTGCTCGGCACGCTAGACCAAAAACATCAGAGCGACTGGGTGAGTGCGCTACCAAATCTGGTTCAGGCCTACAATAATAGTACGCACAGTACCACGGGTTACGCCCCCACTTATTTGATGTTTGGCAGGCATGTGCGGATGCCCACCGACGTATTGCTGGGGACGGCAGCAACCGAGGAGGAGGGGAACGTAACTGAATGGGTAAGGCGCCACCACCAACGCCTCCATTTTGCATACGAGCAAGTCTCGGGACGGATCCGAGCGGCTGGGAAGAAAAACAAGAGGCTGTACGACCGGACGGCTCGGGAAGCCCCCCTTCTCCCAGGAGAAAGGGTCCTGGTAAGGGACAACCGGCGACAAGGGAAGGGGAAGCTCAGTGACCGATGGGAGAATGCACCATACGTGGTCGAGGGCCAGCAGCGGCCTGGACAGCCAGTATATACAATTCGGCCCGAAGGAAAAGCCGGGCCCGCTAGAGTGGTCCATCGGAACATGATCCGCCCCTGTCCGAACTATCCCAGCCCCGTAGAGGAGGCGCCAAAGGAGCCTGAAGCTGTAGCCCCGTGGATAGCAGGATGGGCCGTGATCCCAGGAGAACGAGGAAATGTCCCCACAGAAATGGCCCCCAGAGACCCGATGGATATGCCTGCGGACATCGACCCTGTCTCGCCACCACGACGGTCCCAGAGGGAGAACCGAGGTCGGGCCCCGGCACGCTATGGAGAATGGGCGACTGAAAGGCGTTCTAGGGACTAGAATGGTTTGGCAGGGGGGTATGTCACGGGGTGACGAAAGAGAAGCAGAACTAAGTCCCGCCGGAATTTTGTGTTCCCCTCGGGACGGTGTCGCGGTAACACCGGTCCACTTCCGGGTTGCGCCCGATGTCACAATAACAACGCTAATGACAGATTGACATCTGGTGTGGGGAGTTTGATGTGGCGATCTGTGAGAGAATTATGGAGGCGGAGTAACCACATAAAAAGAGAAGTGCAGAGACCATGCGTGTGGATTCTTTTTTTGGTCGTTCGTTCTCCCGGCTATTCTTCCTGGTTGGCTTGCCCCCGTGTGTGGTTCTTCTCTTTGGTTGTGTTCCCCTAGGAGAGGTGAATTCCTGGGACGTTTGGGCTGGCGTGTGGAGGTATTTGAGGACTATTGTGGGGTTTCGGCTATCTGGCTGTGCAACAGATATATCAGCGATCGAGTGGAGATATTCAGGACAGAAAGAGTGTGAGTACTGGAAAGCAAGTGAAGACCAGACTGCGCCATCGCTATCGGAGGGAAGTTAAGAGACCTGATCTGGGACTTCGATCAATTGTATACATCTGGACTGGGAGTGATAACGTTGTGAAGTGGACGGAGTCATCGTTGGGTGAGTGCTGGCTCTATTTGCACTAAGAGTGGGTGTGCCGTGTCTGAAGTGGTGTGTTTGCACAATAAATCGTTTGAAGTGAAGTTACAGAGTGTGGGGAAGATATATAGAGTTAATGCCGGACGCTCACCACCCCGAGAGCCCACCACCGTCACCGTAATCCACACCCAGGCACTCAACTGAAGTATCCCCCAACCGTAAGCCCATTGCTCATTCAAGAACACATACATGCTGTTGATTACTTACCCCGCTGTGTAGATCGCAGGATCCTCTGGGCCGAACGCCGCATGTGATGTCCCTATGAAAGGAGGTGGACACAAGAATTATTCCTTTCCCGGTCTTAACCGAAGCATCTCCCAGCCGTAAGCCCCACTACTTATTCAAGAACACATACTTGCTGTTGATTACTTACTCTGCTGTGCAGATCGCAGGATCCTCTGGGCCGAATGCTGTATGTGATGTCCCTGTAGAAAGAGGTGGACACACGAATTATTCCTTTTCCGGTCTTAACCGAAGCATCTCCCAGCCGTAAGCCCCACTACTTATTCAAGAACACATACTTGCTGTTGATTACTTACTCTGCTGTGCAGATCGCAGGATCCTCTGGGCCGAACGCCGCATGTGATGTCCCTATGAAAAGAGGTGGACACAAGAATTATTACAAGAATTATTCCTTTCCCGGTCACAACCGAAGCCTCTCCCAGCCGTAAGCCCCACTACTTATTCAAGAACACATACTTGCTGTTGATTACCTACTCTGCTGTGCAGATCGCAGGATCCTCTGGGCCGAATGCTGCATGTGATGTCCCTGTAGAAAGAGGTGGACACACGAATTATTCCTTTCCCGGTCTTAACCGAAGCATCTCCCAGCCGTAAGCCCCATTACTTATTCAAGGACACATACTTACTGTTGATTACTTACCCCGCTGTGCAGATCGCAGGATTCTCTGGGCCGAATGCTGCATGTGATGTCCCTGTAGAAGGAGGTGGACACGAGAATTATTCCTTTTCCCGGTCTCGACCGAAACATCCACGAGCTCTACTTACCCGGATACCCCCCCCTCACTCCGGGACGGGTGACAGACTATCCTGGCTCTTGCTGGCCCCGTACAGGCACGAACTGTTGACGACTCCACGCCTTCCCGGCGTCCGAGGTCTGGCTCCGTTCTGGTCGGGAGACACGGAAGGAACACTGAACTTTTAAATTGCTTTTAACCAAATAAAACCTTGTTCATTTTTTTATACTCTCGTCCGTCTGGTTCTTCGGGTACGCTCCCCGAGGTGATCCTGGGTTTTAGGGGTGGGTGCAGTCTGGCTTGGCCCCCCCGACCTGTGACATAAATCATTTAAAATGAGAATGTATGTGTGCTCATGCCATTTTTGTTTGTAAGAAAAAATTAGATTAGATATCATATCGCAATATATATCGCAGAAAAATAAGATATCGCAATGTCCTTTTTCCCCAATATCGTGCAGCCCTAGTATTGAGACCAAAAAAAAATATTATAATTCAACTAAAACGCAAAAACGGAATCAACAACCAAAATCAACCTTACTTTTTAGTGGTCTTTCTCTCATATGCTGTGATTCTGTTTTTTATATAATACTTCACCGCCTGCCAGTCTCGTTCACCGAGGGCTTTGGGGGCTGCTGTAATGCATGCAATGTAGTCGACTTTTCCAGGTGTAACTCCCGAGTGAATAAATTTCATCATTGTCTCTTCTACAGCCGCAATCTCCACCTCACTCCACTTTCTCTTCCTAGGAACTAATGACAAGAAAATTACATTAATGGCACTGCATATGTTGTAAGTGCAAGACTGTATTATTTTTATACTACTGTATTCTTTATGATGTGATTGACTTTTTATAAAGTAAATAAAAACTATTACAGGACAGGTTCCTTACCTGATGTTACTTTCATGACCTCCCGTGTCCTCTCTGGAGATCCTTTAGAAACACAATCATATACATTTCTAAATCAAACTACTAATTACTGATAGGCTGGTTTGGGGGGAATTCTTGATATTGTAATTGCTTTAAACATTTAACTGCTTGTTCATACGTCTTACCTTCATTCGTGTTTACTGGCCTGCTGCTATTCACTCCTGAAGTGCCTGCTTGAAGGCATGATTTAATTATTATTTAACTAATGGAAATTACAAACATCTTAAAAAAATGTGTTTACAAATCTTTACCTGTCTCACTTGACGTCACGTCATGAGAATGATCTGACAGTTCGGTTTCACTCTCCATCCCAGGATCAGGCTCAACGCACTCTGAAATATAGTCTTCGTATTCAGAGATATGCACAGATTCTTCCAAAGTCACTAGGACACGCTTGACAGCTAGTTTAAACTCGATTAACAGGTTACATACCCTGTTAATAGTGTTCCCTCGGGTAATCTGTAATATTTCCTGTGGATACGAATATCATGTCCCAGGAAATCAGCAAGTTGGTCCATTTCGGTGTCGTTCATGTTAAGAACCCTAACCCTAGTCCATGTTGATTTGGAAGACAACCTGTAATCAGACAAATATAAAGGTCTTGAGAATTCTACACAAATTATATTATGCATATAAGGCAATCCCCACTTAAACAAGGTGTCCCCATAAAGACAGTTAAAATACAGGTCAATGCATGTCCCCAGAAGGTATCAAATATCATCACTTGTTCGTTCTATCCTCAATTTACACATGAGCACAACAGCAGAAATAATAGCCTACAATTTCATGTTGGCCGAGCGTGAGTTGGGGCAATTTCTTGTAATTCTCATCATGACATTACGATAAATAATCTTGCCGTGGTTTTGTCTCTTACAAAGAGATCATTAGAGACATATTGGTTTAACGTTTAGACATTATACAGTTGTATGCAGAGCAGTACACAATCAAAATATTTCTTGGTGAGTCTTATACCTTTTAAATAGTGTTGTCACGGTACCCAAATTTCAGTATTCGATACCGATACCAGTGAAAATCCATGGTTCTCGGTACCAAAGCAAAACACAGAAATATGCCAATTAAAAAAAAAAAAAATATATATATATATATTAATAAAATAATAAAAATAAAACCAATGCCATTCTTTATACTTATTTACAATTGTTTTTCTACAAGTTATATAATTATGAAAAACAGTAAATAAGTTTCACCCAATTTAATTTGTCTTTTAATTTATGAAATTTAAACATTTTATTTTTGGTAAATAAAGGGGATTTGCTATTAAAATTAAAACATGGAAGAAATAGTGATTTATTTCTTAAAAAAATAAAGTTTCAAAAAAAATTTAACTGTAGTAGCAGAATCACATACATTTTACTAAATAATAGTAATATTTAGTAGCACAATGCCAAATTAACTTTTAGGCCTAATGAATGCATATTTGTCATTTTAACTGAACTTAAGACTTGTGGTGATGCTTAAGATATTTTTGGTCATTGAGGGTTTCTGTAAGAAAAATAGTAATAGATCATAATTATTATTAAAGGATAATTTTACTATCATACTAATGTATATACAATGCACTATGAATTGATGAGCTGCTGGGTTCATGAATATTAATCACGTTGTCTGCGTTCGGTCAAACTGATTTGCTGAAATCAAAACAGGGTCGGTGCTAGTTGAGCGTCAGCCAATGAAATTGCCATTTGCACATTAGCTCCGCCCACTACCGGAGAAACCGGAGTGTCTTCTGCTTGTTCGAAAATGAATAATTGTAAATGAACTCCATTATTTTGACAGGAGAAGACAACAAAGAATAGTTTACATACAGCGTGTTGTTTAAGCGTGGTAAGACTCTCGCGCTCTCTCTCTTTGCATGTGTGAGAAACACAGAGTTTACAGAGCATCAAATACAGGTGCGCTGTGCGTCCCTTGAGATGAACTGAAAAGTTCAGATCGCTTGAAGGAGAGAGAACTCTGAAGCTCAGATGCTGAAATTAATGCAAGGGTCATGCGCTTCAGTCCATGTAGTAAACAAACCTGCACGTCTCTGGCATTCATTAATTCACACAGAGACGCGCAGAACACGGATTCTTTTGCGGCTTAACATTTACAGATACTGGTCCATACGGAGATTTGATTTGATTTATGCTAACTTTGACAAATTCCATGACTGTCCATATTAAAATGTAAGTTTCATTTTCATGACTGGATTTTGAGATTCCATCCTCGTTTTCTGCTTCACGGAAATCATAGCGCTGAACCGGGTTTGAACGAGACCTCTGTACTACCAATACTTAAAGAAACCTGGTACAGTCACATTTTTAAACATTTTGTACCGACTTGGTACCAAAGTACCGGGTCTTTTGACAACACTACTTTTAAACCCTGTCACAGTTAAATGTGATCTTCAGACCACAAACTTTCAAGAATAGGGAGTTAAAAAGGTAGATATTTTATGTAACCCTAATGGACAGACTTTGGACAGGCAAGTAATTAATGTTGTTACTTACAAATACACTCCGTTCTTTCCAGTGGTGGTACACATTCACTGGTTGGAGATGCATGGTCAATTTCTGACCATACCTGTAATAAAAAATAATTATCATTTGAGGCTATGAAATTACAAAACAGATAAGGCACTTTATTGAGACGGAATAACAGTATTACAAAACAAAAACAAGGGGAAACAACACTATCCTTTTGCTAGAAATTATTAGGGCCAACATATTTTATTGTTTTTGCTCTGTACACAAGCACAGTGGATTTAAAATAAAGACCTGAGGTTATTACCAACTTCTGTTTAGAGAATGTTTCTATCCATCTTTTATGGACAGTGTATGAGGGTAGCCATTTTAAATACATGGTCTCCAAATTTCAGCGGGCAAAGTAATTAGACGAACAATATTTTAGGATTTATAATGGTTTTTACTGACGGATGTACCCAATGAACTATATAGGAAAACTGCTACAGGGCACCTTATAGTTTGCAAAAAACCTGTAAAGGTTTGCAAAGCCTGTAATAATGCCATCCTCGCATCGTTCTGTCAAACACATTCTGATCAACATTGTTGCTGGGAAATAATTACTATAATATAATGTATAATGTGCAGCTCTGAAACTAAATGGTTATAAAAAAAAAACCTGTCTTATTAGCTGTGTGTCTGTTGGTGAGGGTATCACAGAATCTTCTGCTGTTTAAGTGACTGGATGTGATCCTGGGCCCAGCTTAAAATCAAATAAAAAAATTCAATGCTACAGAAAGAGTTTAGAATGATTTTTTAACTAAAGTACATACAATTATAAAATCACTGTTGTTCCCTATCCCTTAAGCCTATTAATTACAAACAGTAATGTTTAAAATCTTTTCCATCAAATATATAAATAGCAGTAGGTAAATCTTATTTTCAATTCATGCAAATCCTGGTTTACCTTACCCTGGGTGTTCCCAGGCTGCCTTGCACACAATTTGATTCACGCTGCTAAGGCAGCCTGGACACCATGGACTAAATTCTCCCCTGAAAAAGGGAACCAAATCACAGAACGGGGAGGGATCAGCAAGACAATGACTGCACGATGTGTCGTTTAAGCATCGATATCGCGATTTACGAATCCACGATAGTCACATTGCAGGAT
The DNA here is from genome assembly GCF_023724105.1 of Carassius gibelio. NCBI lineage: Eukaryota > Metazoa > Chordata > Actinopteri > Cypriniformes > Cyprinidae > Carassius > Carassius gibelio. Next base: position 52,367,187 of record NC_068417.1, read on the forward strand.
GTGCGATGTAGGCTGTCGTAGTTGATCCGTTATTCATTAACTGTACAGGACAGCTGCTCCCCGGCCCTTGACGAATGTGATTCACGGATCAACTGCACAGTTTAACCATCATAGAGTGAAAGTTTATCATTGACAGGACTGAAAACCACATGCAAGTTTAACAGGGCAGAGAGAGAGAGAGAGAGAGAGAGAGAGAGAGAGAGAGAGAGAGAGAGAGAGAGAGAGAGAGAGAGAGAGAGAGAGAGAGAGAGAGAGAGAGAGAGAGAGAGAGCGAGAGAGCGCGAGAGAGAGAGACAGAGAGAGAGAGAGCGCTGCTGCTAGAGAGAGAGCGAGAGTGAGAGACAGAGAGAGAGAGAGAGAGAGCGCTGCTGCTAGAGAGAGAGCGAGCGAGCGCGCGAGAGAGACAGAGAACATTAGAAGTACCATCAATGTTTATAGAAATGTACATGGATTTATTTTGCATGTCATTTTTTTCTTATGAATATATATGTATTTTTGTTTTGTTCGTTTCTATTCTGATATGTACAATGCTTTGGCAATATGTACCTTTGTATGTCATGCCAATAAAGCAATATGAATTGAATCGAGAGAGACGTTTTCAAACAACACTAGCTCTGTCTTGCTCCCTCTCCCCCGCGCATATTAATCAATTGACACGATGGTGTCTATGTTTAAATCATTTAAAATGAGAATGTAAGTTTGCTCACCCCATTTGTTTGTAAGAAAAAATATCGCAATATATATCGCAGAAAAATAAAATATCGCAATGTCATTTTTTCACAATATCGTGCAGCCCTAATAGGTATTGATCAGACAGCACCACTGCATTTATTCTGCATATGTGGTTCTAATCTTTGTAATATAGGCATGTAATACAATCATTTTTAATGGATGCGTGAGTGCAACAAGTTAAATTTACTTTTTGCTACAACTTTATATGTTCTAATTGTGTGTACACAATGGGTCTCATTCATGAACCATGAGCAAAACGAATTTTGTGTAAATCGCGAGTAAAGTGGTTCTGGCGTAAATTTTCGGATTCATTAAAACGTTCGTATTTTCCAAATGTTAGTTGGTACGAAATAAATCTACACCTGCTCCCAGCCACGCGTAAATAGTGCGTTTAACGTCTGAACGTTTTGCTCATTAATACGGCTGCATTTTAATTCATAATCGGGTACATATTTACACAGCATTTTGAAAAAAATATTACATATAGTAATTACATAAGGTTTGTCTTTTCACTTCGGGGACTGTTCGAATAACAGATGAAACTCCATTAACAGCATCTGTAATATGCTGCAAAGCTTCCTTTTTTTAGGACCTGATACGCCACTATATACGCTTGAAAATAAAACGTGGCGTTTTGAATGAACTTCTGATAATAAAACTTAAATTTCTGCAGCTGAGAAATTTTTATTTTTCATTCGCTTTTGAGAAGACATGTTGAAATCCTTCGTTTGGTGTCATAATATGATGCTCATATATAGTTTAATATATATTAGTTTAATGGGCGGGATTTATGGTAATTGAGAATGAGCGTGTACGCGTGTCCCATTTACGACTGATTGGAATTCATTAACACACACACATTTCACTATCACATCTGACGTTTACGAAGTTTTTGTGAATCAGGAGAAGAGTTTCAGGAAGTTCTCTTTACGCGCAAATCACTCACATATTTACTCGTATATTTACGAATATTTCATGAATGAGACCCAATGGGTGCATACAATAGATAAATCCAAAACAGAATCCACTGTGACATCGGAACTAATGCAATTCATTAAAACTATGGAAATAAAGGCATTTCCATAAATAAAAACCAGTTGGTGTAATCAAACCTGGCATAGGAAATGTATCTCAAAAAAACAAATTGTTACTGCAAAGTAATCCAAGATAGAAACACATTCTACTACAGCTTTCTTGTTTGGAGTGTCTGCAACAAATTGCATGAAATATAAACTCTTATCCAGGTAGGTGGCATATTGGATATAGAAACAAAAAGGTAACTCACCTGTGCTCTCCATGCCCAGTTTGAGTCACGTTGTTGACGTCAGTTCTTCTCCAGGTATAATATCTCGAATCGCGAAGAGACAAGTGTGGTTTCTCATTTACTTATGGTTTTCATTTTGCAAAAATAGGTCTTCTGTGGTCGTCATCAACAAGTCTCCCAAGAGAGGAGTCCTTTTCACATGCATCAATGCTGTATAGAAACATTTGTTTCATTAATATGTATTAGCACAGAGGTTCGACTATGAAGAAGCAGTATTTGATTAAATTATATGAGCAGGATATTCCATACAATAGATAAGCGACTATTGTATGGAATAGTGTATTTGTAAAAGCAAATTGGACAAATGACTCGCACCATGTTTTTTGCCTTTTCTGAAGGGCAGATAACTGTCACTGCGAAGGTGCAGTGAAGGGCAGATAACCGTCACTGTGAAGGGCAGATAATGGTCACTGCTAAGGTGCAGTGAAGGGCAGATAACCGTCACTGTGAAGGGCAGATAATGGTCACTGCTAAGGTGCAGTGAAGGGCAGATAACCGTCACTGCGAAGGTGCAGTGAAGGGCAGAAAACGTTCAGTGCGAAGGTGCAGTGAAGGGCAGAAAACGTTCAGTGCGAAGGTGCAGTGAAGGGCAGAAAACGGTCACTGCGAAGGTGCAGTGAAGGGCAGATAACGGTCACTGCGAAGGTGCAGTGAAGGGCAGATAACGGTCACTGCGAAGGTGCAGTGAAGGGCAGATAACGGTCACTGCGAAGGTGCAGTGAAGGGCAGATAACGTTCACTGCGAAGGTGCAGTGAAGGGCAGAAAACGTTCACTGCGAAGGTGCAGTGAAGGGCAGATAACCATCACTGCGAAGGTGCAGTGAAGGGCAGAAAACGTTCACTGCGAAGGTGCAGTGAAGGGCAGATAACGGTCACTGCGAAGGTGCAGTGAAGGGCAGATAATGGTCAGTGTGAAGGTGCAGTGAAGGGCAGATAACAGTCACTGCGAAGGTGCAGTGAAGGGCAGAAAACGTTCACTGCGAAGGTGCAGTGAAGGGCAGATAACGGTCACTGCGAAGGTGCAGTGAAGGGCAGAAAACGTTCACTGCGAAGGTGCAGTGAAGGGCAGATAACCGTCACTGCGAAGGTGCAGTGAAGGGCAGATAACGGTCACTGCGAAGGTGCACTGATGGGTAGATAACTGTAACTGAAGTAGTATTGACAAAGGCACTAACATAAAGAGAACAACTCTAGATTTTAGACATGGCCCTTGCATTGTAAAGTTGCTACATAGCCACTTCATCGACTTACCACCATGTTTTACTCTTCCACTGAAAATCAAAAAGAAAAACCTTTGCAGACTCATTGTACTCAATAGTTTGGAGCTCTGCCTGCTGCTGTGACAGTAGTTTCCCTCGGTACTCCACAACAAAGTCACCTTTGAATATGAGTTCAGTGGCAAAAACACCTGGGGCCTGTTCTTCGTACGTAGCTAACTCAGTTAGCTGGATTTGATTGTTGACGATTTGGCGTGATCTTGGATCGTTTGGTTCTTCGAAGCTCATTCCAGAGCTGCTGTCATAGCAACAGGTCCGTTAGCTTAAACCTGCTTGGGAGCAGCTTATTTCATGTAAACAGGATTAGATCGCTTCTTTTCAACCAGAACTGATACTCAAAATATGTCTGCTAGCACCGCTAGTTTATTACAAGAGTATCGTACTGATCCAGGGACAATAATTTAAAATAATAATCATTAAAAAAATATATTTAAAAATAATATAAAAATGCTGTGTAGTACATAACAGCCTGCTATAGACACAGCCAGTTTTACTCACTGAAATATTTGTCATCAAAGTATTATTCTAACACACATGCTATACAGATAATAGAGTGGTGCATTATTTTGAGTGATGACTGCTAATATTCGAGTGGCTTGATGGAGCGCAGGAGATGCAGATAACATGATATTGACCCTTAAGAAACTTTCATTAATGCTGTCACGTAACAAATCTGTCCCAATATGAAATTAATAGTTAATTTCTACATTGAAATAAAAATGTAAAGACTGCACAACTATTATAAATTGCGAATCTAAATTATAATATTATAATAAAATTCTAATAAAATAAAAACATGTATCTATTATCTGTTTTATATATCTATTATAACATTTATGTAGCTTTGTTTGCTTGGCTGTTTCCTTATAAAAGTCCAGAAATTTGTCAAGTTTTTCGTCAGGTGTCGTTTTAAATTATATGACGTCATTACATTGCCGTCTTGCAATCGCTGCACTGCTGATCATGGTTTCGAGTATCGATACATATCCCCTTTTAAGACAACACATGAACGCGCAATTATCTCAGATAACTCAATCCAGCGATCCTAATCATACACAACAGGTGTGTTCGAAGAACCCAATTAGCCGGATCATGATTAGCACGATGATATCATCTTGGATGTGTCATTTGATCTCGGATGTAATAAGCGACGTATGAAGAACGGGCCCCTGGTAGCTCAGTGGTAGAGTGCATGCTTTGGGTGTACGACTTCCTGTGTTCAAATCCCAGCGGCTCCCCAGGTCGCCGTTGCAAAGGAGATATTGTTCTCAATCGGCCTACCTGGTTAAATAAAAGGTAAAAAAAAAAAAGAAAAGTGTCTGTTTTTACAGGGAATAATCCCTGTCAAACCCTTAGATTACTGCAATCAGGCTGGGCACAGGAGCAAAAGTGCTTAAAGCACTGTGCTGAAGGAAAAAATGGTTTATCAAATGTCTAAAAGCTGTTGAATTGTCAGTTCTAATATCCCTGTGTACTAGCAACCACCATTGTGCAGTGTGCTCTTGAGCAAGAGACTTGATCACTGAAGGCATTTCACTGATTCCAGCTAAATCATATTAAGGAGTTTAACATTTACCTTTAAAATTATTGATAAAACGCTGGAGACATGGTTTATCAATCCCCGCTTGGATATGGTACTCCGGTCCGTGTATCATCCGATTATTCAATTATTCCATTTAATCTGGAAAACCAAAAACGAAATAACGAATCAATATTTTGTTTTTCTGTTTTTCTGTATGAACCAAATATGAAAAACTGACGTTTGTTTCATTGCTTTCAGCTCGAAACGGGAAATATAATAAACAAGGAAACCAAAACGAAATAATGGATCAAATTTACGTTTTCTCAATTGTTCTTTATTTGTTGTAGTAGGTCTAACTATTTCCCACGGTGCCGTCCTGCTTGCTTTGCGCATGCGCAGTGGATAGTTTCAAAGGAATTGCGCTCACTTCCGCGTATTCCTCGCGGGGATAAAGAACACGTTTTTTTTAATGATCACAGGCATAGTTACAGTATGTCCAATAACAATACAACACGCTCTAATAGATTATATTGGTTAATATAATGTAATAAGCCAATCAGAGATGGTTTAAATGTCCTTTGAAATCACGCTAACCGCTTGTTTTGGTATGTGAGGCATTTTAAGTAGATCATTAATTATTAAATACTATCTATCTATCTATCTCTCTATCTATCAATCTATCTATCAATCTACATACACACATACAATACAATACAAAAAAAAATATAAATAATTGAAAAAGAATACAGAAAGCTAGTGTTGGATGAAAAACTAGCAGTTAGAACAAATAAATAAAAATTTGATAAAATATAATTAGAATATATAGTGCTAGAGTTCTAGGGTCAAAGATGAAAGAGATGCGTTAGATGTTTCTTGAAGATGCATGTACTGCATGTTATATATATTTAGCTTTGCACAATTAAAAAAAAAATTAAAGGTGACAATGTAATTAAAAAGGTAATGGTTGACATACTGTAATAATGTTTGTTATAGTATTTTACAATTACTGTATCAGTTAAATATATTAAATCCTTTTATTATACTGAATTTATAGAATAGAACACCTTTATTGCACAGATGTACTTTGAAATGTAAGTTCTAGTAGCAATACACACTTACAAACAGTTCTAGTGCACATGTAAACAAATACTGTATGCACAGAACTAAGAAGTTAAATATTTACATTATTTTACAGTTACATTGCAATCTGTACAAATAAAACAAATTAATTTATTCCTTGTGTTATGTCTAAACCTAGGATCAGCTTATCTACTGCTGTGTGCCGTTCTTCAGTTATCAAATTATTGATGTAGTATCAGGGTTGAAGTTACTATACATTTAGTAGGCCTACTGTAAATCCATGGCTTTATCAGATCTCGTCTGAATTGGCGACAAGTGAGCAGAGTTCTGCTGCCTATTTCCTTAGGTTGGAAAGGCAGCAAGTGAAAAATTATATTTAGCAGCTATGTAGTAAAATAACTAATTACTTTAAGATAAATGCAGATCTTTGTGCTTTAATGATTTGTATTCTTCCAAATTCTGCCAGCAGAATATTTTTATTCTTAATTCTCACCTAAAATAAATGAATAGCCTAAAGAAAACTGTAGTTTTTGTGAAGCATAATGGAAAGATGGTTTCATCCACATCTTTTTTTATTTAATTTTGAAATCTGAAAAATGAAATTAATTTACTCCAAACCTGCACTCACTAGAAATTATTCTATCAGTGTCATATTCTATCAGTAGTAAGTATTCTATAGCTTCTGTCAAGATGATTTATGACTTTGACCTTTGACCTTTTGACAGGTTGAACTTCCGGTAACCTTATGATGGATGGGCGGAACTTTCCGACTTCAAGGGTTAACCTATGACCTTTGCAAGCATCGATCATGCGTTTTTGACAGAAAGTTTTACCCTATTGACCTGTTAGTTCTAAATCATGGTTTTGACGGCTAGTTTAAACGGAAGATGAAAGACTCCTCACACATCGATCATGCGGTTTTGACAGAAAGTTTTACCCTATTGACCTGTTAGTTTTAAATTAAAACGGTATATGAAAGACTCCCCAATCATCGATCATGTGGTTTTGACAGAAAGTTTTACCCTATTGACCATTAGTTTGTTTGAAGTGTGTGCCAGTTGTTTGAACTCTGTGTCAGTTAGTTTGTTTGAAGTTTATCACAGTTATAAGGTTATGTGTGTGTGTGTGTGTGTGTGTGTGTGTGTGTGTGTGTGTGTGTGGTTATACGGCTTCTCCCCCTCCCATTACATTTATGAGCGGTGTATAAATGGGGTCGGTGTGTTCTACATTTTTATATATATATATATATATATATATATATATATATATATAAAACATTACATATAAAATGTGTTTTAGATTATATAAATTATATAATGTTTATATATATATATATAAATGTGAAATAATTAAAATGTGTTTTCAACCTTTAATTATTTTTTTAGAATTATATAAAATATAGAATGTATATATATATATATATATATATATATATATATATATATATATAAAACATTATATATGAAACATTATATAGTTTATATAATATACATAATCTAAAAACAATTGAACTAAGGTTGAAAAAGCTTACTAAAGCAATCCACCTACCTTATTTAGACAGAAGCTTCAGCTTTGTGAGAAACGGGCTCCAGCTCCATCTGTCGGACTCTCTCTGAATGATAGCACACGGTTGATCCGCGCTCGTGCCCCAGGAGAGATACGGAGAGAGAGCGCGCCTGCAGGCGCGCGCTCGTGCCCCAGGGAGTGAGACAGAGACTTTGTAGTACAACAGTACAACAGAGTTTGAAAACACGTAGTTCTTTATATAATATACATATTCTAAGGTTGAAAAACATTCCGTTCTTTTAAAAAAGGTTATAAATGAAACCGTTATAAAAAATATACTGAAACCGACTGTTTTCAGATAAAACGAGATCCATGTTTAGAGAGCTGAAAGGAGTTGTTTTCACATCACCTTCCTGACCCGCAAGTATTCACAGCGTCTTCGTTTGCACGCTACACTTCACTTTCTTCCGAATTTACTACAAAATCATAATATCTTCAAAGACATTGCTAATTAAAACTAACGTATCTCACGAAGGAGTACCATGTTTTTGACAGTTTTCTGACGGCTGCATCTGTGAATTACGGTGGGCGAGCGGCTAGCATCTCTTTGTACCCCTCTAATTTATGACGACATGCGCGACCCTGGTTCAGTTTCCCACCTTTTTAACAAGTTCATTCATAGAACAAGGATGACACCTAGTGGTCACTCAACACCGATTTTCTTTCACAGCGCCCCTTATAAACCTATTTATACGCGTTACAAACCATCACTTTGAAGCAGAAAAACTTTTTGGACGACTCTCCAAGACATTTGCTTTCCAAGACAATGGATCAAAGTGAGTATTTTATCATTTCATGTTATCTGATGGTAGTGATATTAATAAAAAAACAATTCATTGATCAAATTATGTTATGCTATCTTACAGTCTATGATGGTTTTAAACCATATTTCATGTCATTCCTGTAATTTTCTTCATGTTAAGCAGATTACACAGACATCTGCTGATAGTGTTATTTTAAAAAAACTATTCATCGATCAAAGCCTGTTATGTTATTTTTACAGTCTATGGTGTCTTATTATTTCATGTCATTCCCCGTAATTTTCTTCATGGTTAAGCAGATTACGCAGACATCTGCTGATAGTGATATTTAAAAAAAAAAAACTATTCATTGATCAAAGCATGTTATGTTATTTTTACAGTCTATGGTGTCTTATTATTTCATGTCATTCCCCGTAATTTTCTTCATGTTAAGCAGATTACGCAGACATCTGCTGATAGTGATATTTTAAAAACTATTCATTGATCAAAGCCTGTTATGTTAATTTTACAGTCTATGGTGTCTTATTATTTCATGTCATTCCCCGTAATTTTCCTCATGTTAATCAGATTACGCAGACATCTGCCGATAGTGATATTTAAAAAACTATTCATTGATCAAAGCCTATTTTTACAGTCTATGACGTCTTTATGTCGTCTTAATATTTCATGTTAAGCAGATTACGCAGCCATATGCTGATAGAGATATTTTTAACAATATAAAGTATGTGTTATTGGACTTAATATCATGAATGAAAAAAAAAATGAAAAAATACTTTTATTTTGCATATATCACCATATCCTGTTGAAAATACTTTTATTTTGAAAATATGACGCCATCCTGTTAAAATACTTTTATTTTGAAAATATGACGACGTCCGGTTGACGCGCGCTTAGTTTTGCCTGCTTCAATGCTACGTATAGGATATCAGAAAAAACAATTCTGGTCCGTTAAATCTACGTTTTGCCACTCCGTTATCCGTTTGTCATCTATGAAGACGACATCGCGGAAGGTGTAAGCGTAACTAAGCGTGACTCAGAAAACCATTTTTTCCCGTTTGCTAACTGTTCGCAGTGAAACGACATATGAGGATATGATTGTGAAATGGCTCCCCCCGGTGAGTCTGGATGAAATGACGCCGTTATAGTGAAAATTGCGCCATCTGCTTGCGGTTTAATGTTATGACATCACGATTTCTTTGTCACAGTGTGTGTATGTGTGTGTGTGTGTGCTCCATTAAACTGTAAAATAAAAACCCTCTCCATGTGTTTGAAATCATAACACTTTTTATATTTTTTTATCACAGGTTCAAATATTGAGCGCCAAGCCTTTGACGCTATTAATACACGTAAGTACGTATTAACTATTCTTTTTATAAACTAAAATGAATGTATTTTAATTTTGTATATTATTAATTAATTTATTTATTTATTTATTATTTTTTTTTATCATAATTTTTTTATTTATTTATTTTTTATTCACAGAGGCTGCGATTGATCCAGACAGCGCAGCCGATGGTAAGACAAGATCCGTCTCCATAATTTTTTATGAGAAATCAAAATTTAAAAATTTTTTTTGTTTATGAGGAATCTAATTATTTATTTTTTTTTTTAGATTTTATCCAATTCATCACACAACCCGCCTTTCAGACAGTTATCGATCTCACGCAAGATGGCGATGAAGATCCCACCGTCAACGTAACAGACAACATCCCGCCTGATTCCGCTCCGGCCCACATCGAGAATCCAATAGGATCCTGCGACGAATCACTCCCTGGACCCGCCGACGAACCAGCGAGAAAGAAGACTAGAAAAACGAATCGCCCCACCTCTCCGGGCAGTCCTGGACCGTGTGACGAACCACCAAGAAAGACTTATCGTTTTACAGCGGTGGTCCGACCTGAACCGAACGGCGAACTTCCGAGAAAGGCTTATCGTTTTCCCCCGGCGATCAGTCCTGAGAGCCCTCCAGAGAGGAAAACTCTCTGTCCGGTACCACCGAACAGCCCCGCGACCAGTCCTGAGACCGATCTGTTTTATGGTAAGACTAACTACATTATTTGCATTTAAACCAGATGGTGTCAAACATTAAGATTTTTTTTTTAACATCCAGCAGACTCGAGTAGAAGCCATAAGGATGACGTGACTACCTGGGGCATGTCTCAAATCGATGCCTGGGACCAGAGTTCTTGGACGAGCGAGCGTGACGAGGTGTCTACCACCAACGTGGGTCAAACGCCATATCCTTCTCCCTCACCGTCGTCCGAAGAAGTAGAAGTGGAAGAAGTGCCGGCGCCTCAGCCGCTTGATGAATCATTCGACGATCTGCCTCCGTTTCATAGCCCCATTAATTCGATACAATCATTCGGTCAAGAGTTTCGCGACGCGCAGGTTGACATAAACAACAAATACGTCGAACTCCGCAACGTACAAGATGATATTAACAACAAATTGATCGCGTTGGGCAACGAGTCTCGCGACAGACAAATCGAAACCCTTAGCAGATTAGACGCGTTGCACGGCGAGCTCCGTGTGCATCACCTCGAGACACGCAGTCGATTCGATGCTCAGGATCGCTTTATTCAGGATCTGGCCAATGAAATATTCCAACGCGTCAATGCTATGAGATCGACGATTGATCAGCAGTTTGATAGAAATGATCGTACGGTGACTCAATACCAAAGGGAATTGATGCTAATATTGCACCACCTCATTCTCACCATCGTATATGAGACTGCGGAGTCAAACTGAATATAGATGTATTCAGAGTGATTCTTATATTCCGTCTATACTTTGTTTTACATATAATCCGATATTTCAAGTAATTCTTATATCTCACGTCTGCTATGATTGTTTAAATATTTCATGTATGCTTTTTATACTTTGTTTTACATATATAATCCGATATCTGCTTTTATACTCTGATTTGTCATATATGCTTTTGTATTCTGATTTTGTAATAGTTCATGTATGCTTTTTTATACTCTATGAAATGTGTAATAGTTCATGTATGCTTGTTTTAACTCTATGATTTTGTAATAGTACGTGTTTTGGTCTGAAATCTAAAAATGGACGGTTCAGACGACTTACGTCAATCCTCCACAGAACTGACGCCGGACGAGATCGAAATGCTAAGTTTACTTCCGGACTCTTTAGAACAGTATTTGTTTAATCAAGAATCCCCTCCTATTTTGGATCTTTTTGAATTAGCCGTAAATCCAAATATGAATTTGTTCGATCCTCTGCTTAGCCTAGACACCGATTCCGTTGTACAACACGGCGGTGTTTTAAACAACCCACCGGCGCCGTGCACCGATCCTGATCCTGACAACACAGAGCACCCCACCGGTAATGATACTCCGCAAGCGTCCACATCAGGTAACGTCGACCCTACTACACAGACTCGATTAAGCCGTACAGACGTTGACAGGTTGATTCGCGAGGGTGGCGACGTAAACGGATATCATGTTTTACCACGACCTCGTTTCAATAGCGTGACATTGAGAAGGACTACGAATCTGAGAGAGATTAACTCTACAGATTTGGCCTCTTACCACGCCCGCTTACATGACATGCTTACCGGAATTGTGAATTTCGCTAGGGAGTTTGACCAAAATTCTCCGGTGATCAATATCACATTGACGGCTCCCAGTTTACAGACCCCCGTTAGCGGGATTTTAACCCGCGGTAATAATTACGACGTGGATGGGTTTATGGATCAAATCGAAAAAGTTTTACAGAGCAACGACCGGTTACTATCTGACCAAACCGTAGAATTTGAAGCTTCCGTAGCCATGAACAGACAAGGCGGGGGTCGTCGTCGGAAACTCACGGACTTGGCTGTTGATGAGGTGATCAAAAGGAAAAAGACGAGTTTATTTTGTCCGATCAATATTTCAAATAATTTGTGCTTCTCCATCTGCCTCGCCCGTTTTCTAAACCCCCAACACCCCGAGAGCGAGTTAGAAAAACTGGCTTCCGTCATCCAAAACAGCGTCGGCTTCTCAATCCAAGACCGAATCGGTCTCGGCGACATAGCCTCGTTCGAACGAGCGCTAGACATTAAAATTGTCGTATTTCACAGATCTAACGCCATGATCTTAGAAACCTACAAAAATTCTGACGAACCCCATCCAAACACGGTCTTTCTATATCTCCACGACGACCACTACTACATGATAACGAGTTTGAAGGCGTTCCTCGGCTCACCATATGTGTGTCCATTTTGCTACAAATCTTACAGCAACCTCAGATACCATCGATGTAAGCACGTCTGCAACATCTGTTTCGACGCGGAATGCTACAGGTTCCAAGCGAGAAACCTACATTGCCCCGATTGTTTGCGTTACTGTAAATCGGCTTATTGTTTCGAAATGCATAAAAAAAACCCACCTCCCGGTCAGGAATACCCCGCCTGTGATATGATCAAATACTGCAAACTATGTAACCGACGTTACGACGTTAAACCGGGCAACCAGAAAACCAAACACATATGCGCCCCAGACAAATGTGTGCATTGTCGAGAGTCTCTGACGGACGATGGAGCACATCAATGCTTTATACAACCTCTAGAGCTTAAGGAACCGTGTGAAAAGTATATTTTTTACGACTTTGAATCACGTTACGAAAACGGACGCCACGAGGCTAATTTTGTCTGCGCCATGACGTTCAAAGGTCAGAAATTTACCGCCTACGGCACGGACTGTATCGCTAAGCTAATCAAGCGCTTCAGACAACCCCGATACAAAGGCTACTGCTTCATCGCTCATTACGCCTCCAGATTTGACGCCTTTCTAATTCTGGAGTATTTTTGCAAAGCGGGGATCGTGCTCGAGGTCATAATGCAAGGGTGCAAACTACTCCTGATGTACGACGACGCATTTGCCCAACGATACATCGATAGCTACTCATTTTTCCCTTTCGCTCTCGCCAAAATGCCAGCGGCGTTAGACTTGACGACGACTGAAAAAGGCTATTTCCCCCATCTTTTCAACAGGGTGGAAAATGAGAACTACGTCGGACCGTACCCTGACAAAAAGTTCTACAACTACGAGAACATGTCGGATAAAGCCCAAGAAAAGTTTGACGCATGGTACAGCACGGTCAAGGGTGAGCTCTTTAACTTCAAGAAAGAACTGTACGACTACGGCGTTAACGACGTCGTGTTATTACGTGAAGGCTGTATGAAGTACAGGACGTCATTCCTACAGTGCACCCAACTCGACCCTTTTGCGTTCACGACGATCGCCAGCTGCGCAATGGGGGTCTTCAAAACACATTATCTCAGCAGAAACACGCTAGCCCTGACGCATAACAAAGCGTACATCCGCCAGAATAAGTCCTACTCGAGCGGTTCGATCCAATGGCTCGAGTATATAAAAAAGACTCGAAACGTGGACGTTCATCACGCCGTAAACCACGGCGAGGTATCGATCGGTAAGTTCTTTTTAGACGGCTACTACGAGCAGGACGGCGTCAGGCACGGTTTAGAGTTCTCGGGGTGTGTTTTTCATGGACATTGCTGTCGCTTTGAACCCAATCAGACGCACCCCCTGTCCGGAGTACCCTACGGGGTTCTCAGGAACCAGTTTGACGATAAGATTGAAATTCTCCGGAAAGCGTACGGTTTGCAAATCGAGGTTCTGTGGGAATGCGAATGGAATCGGATGAAAAAGACCGATCCCTCCGTGATAGAATTTATGGCCGATTATTCCGCCCCTGAGAGACTGAATCCGCGCGAAACGCTCTATGGAGGCCGTAGCAACTCCTATAAGCTATACCACAAAGTGAGCGGCGATGAGAAAATAAGATATCTGGATTTCACCAGTCTGTACCCTTTCTGTCAGGCCAGGAAAAGCTACCCGATCGGACACCCCGAAATCATTTTCGCAGATTTCGAACCGATTGAAAATTATTACGGGCTTATCAAAGCCACCGTGTACCCTCCCCGCAACTTACTCCATCCAGTCCTTCCTTTCCGTTCGAACGGGAAGTTGACGTTCGCGCTATGTAGAACCTGCGCTCAAGACCAAAACCAGACCTCGAGCTGTACCCACACGGACCAGGAAAGATCGCTCTCGGGCTGTTGGGTCAGTATCGAGCTTTTAAAAGCCATCGAGAAGGGCTATGTGGTAGCCAAGATAGACGAGGTTTGGCATTTTCCACAACGGTCAGACACGTTGTTTGCCGAATACGTAAAGACCTTCTTATGTTTGAAACAACAAGCTTCGGGCTACCCTCCGAACGTCGTCACGGATGCTGAGAAAGAGGCTTACATTAGTGACTATTTTGAAAAAGAGGGTATTCAACTCGACCCGGAAAAAATCAAGTACAACGCCGCCCAAAGGGCGATCACTAAATTAATTCTGAATAGTTTGTGGGGGCGCTTCTCTTTAAGACCAAACTTACCTCAAACGATTCTGGTGCGCGAGCCCGAAGATTTCACCAGAATCGTTTTTGGCAACACCGACACCTTGACCTATTTCTCATTCGTCTCAGACGACGTAGCTCTAGTCCAGCATAAACCCGACAAGGACGATGTTTGCAAGGTGCGCGACGTCAATGTTTTTGTAGGCGCTTTCACTACAGCGCACGCACGACTGGAATTGTACGAATTGATGGACAGACTAGGCGAACGACTGCTATACTCCGACACCGACAGCGTCATATTCGTGTCTAGGGACGGTGACTGGGAGCCTCCTCTGGGTGATCATTTAGGGGAGCTGACGAGCGAATTGGACCCCGACGACCACATAACGACCTTCTGTGCCAGTGGTCCCAAATCATACGCGTTTGAGACGGTCAAAGGTAAAGTCGCCATGAAAGCTAAGGGCATAACTCTGAATGCTAAAAATTCCAAAGCTATCTGTCTCGAATCCCTGATTGGTCTGGTCGACAGCTATGTGACGTCTCACGATAGATCCAAATACATCCTGGCTCATACGGAAAACATTGTGAGGGATAAAAAGACTCTCACATTACAAAACAAATCAGTCGTTAAGAGGTTTAAGGTCGTCTACGATAAACGTCGGCTTTTAAGCGATTATACCACGCTTCCTTACGGCTACTGATCAGATGGCGATGCACAGAGGTTCTCAGGATGTGTCCGATTTTGATTTCAGACTTCAACACCCTTTCAGCTGCGTTGTATCTGGACCGTCCAATTCCGGAAAGTCTTATTTTGTGAAACTTTTGTTGGAAAAAGGTTTGAATATCATTTCGAAGAAAATTGAAAACATTGTTTGGTTGTATGATTGTTGGCAAACTTTGTACGATGATTTACTTCAATTGTATGACATTAAATTTATACAAGGAATACCCCAGAGTCTGAATGATGATGATTTACTGCCTGTTACCACCGCCAACCTTCTCGTCGTCGACGATCTCATGGAACAAGCTAGCGCTAACGTCGAACTGCAGCGCGTGTTCACTCAATACTGTCACCATCGTAATCTCAGTTCTATTTACATAGTGCAAAATTTATTCGCGCAGGGAAAGTCGAGTCGAACCATCAGCTTAAACGCCAATTATATGATCCTGTTTAAAAATCCTCGGGACGTCCATCAAGTGGCGATGCTAGGTCGTCAAATGTACCCCGGAAACACGAAATACTTTATGGAGTGTTATCACGACGCGGTCGACCGACCTTTCGGATATCTAATGATAGACTATAAAGCGAAAACTCCGGAGCAGTACCGTCTCAGAACAGGATTGCTTTCAGACCGTCAAGTGGTTTATATCCCGAAAAAAAGAAGAACGTGATCACCATGTCCGCGAGGCTTTGTAAGCATCTGCCGGTGTTAAAAATGCTACATAAAGCCACTCCTAAACAACGACGCCTTATATTACAATCGGCGTCCGACGAATTCATTTTAGCGCTCTGCGAAGTGGCTCTAAACATCCTCTACGGGGTCATTCCGGTCAGCAGGCAACAGTACCAAAAACTGAAAAAGAGAAGAGCGGATATTAAATTTGTAGCCGATAAAAAAATCGGCATAGCGGCCAAGAAACGAGTCTTCAACCAGAAGGGAGGGTTCCTGCTACCGCTCCTCAGCGTCGCCGTGCCGTTTCTCACGAGCTTGATAGCGAAACGTTAGGATGGAGTACGCCGAAAAGATGTATTTAGTCCCTCATCATCAACTGGATAAGCTCAAGAGTGAAAATGCTCGCGAGAACATTCAACAGACCGTGGAGAGCGATTTGGACGCCGCCATAAGAAATATTTTACGCCGCGACGATTTGAATCCTTATGAAAAAGTCAAACTTTACAGCCAAACCCTGAACAGGTTTTTGACCGTCGTTAAACAAGGGGATCG
Source organism: Carassius gibelio (assembly GCF_023724105.1). Lineage (NCBI taxonomy): Eukaryota > Metazoa > Chordata > Actinopteri > Cypriniformes > Cyprinidae > Carassius > Carassius gibelio. The sequence goes on from NC_068417.1 coordinate 52,383,761, forward strand.
TGAGAGCGGTGTTTTAACGCTTTCGTTACCCCATCTTGACCCCGGTCCTAAAGACGAATCGCCGACTGCCGCTAACGTCGAAGACGGTAAAGCCGAGGAGACTGTCGTCGCCGAAGTTCTGAAGAACGTCCCGTCGAGAAGCGTGAAAAACAGCAGATACATATTAGACAAGATGTCTAAAGCTAAAGGACTAAGCTCGTGGAACGAATCCGGGGAGTTTGTGTTCAGGGGTAAAGCCGTACAAGGTTCGCACATGGTCGATTTGTTAAAAAATGTTACGGCTCCGCAAAACGTTAGGGATGAACGGAGACCTCCGGGATGGTCGGAGTTTCTACGCGCCTTTGGCGAATTAAACATCCCTTTTTCTACGGTGCCGAACCAACAGGTCAGACGTACGATTAACTCTCTAAAGAGTAAACCCTTAGAACCCCCATCACCGTCTGTTAGACCTTATAAAAGAAAAAAAGGGAGGAGATATTCACCTCCCTCGGGTGGAGATTTTGAAGACTCGCCGTTTAAATCGCCGACTATCGACCTACGACAATGGCTGGAAATGTAACGACTCCTTAGATCGAGCATTCATTCATTTGTATCTTATGATTAAATAAATAAAAGACGATGAGAAATATAATGGTTTAAGCTTTTTTTTTATTTATACGTCAAACATGTCTGCACACAATGAACGCACGATAACATTTTATCATTACAAACATGCGGTCTCAATCTCTTCACAAAGAGGGACACCATTTTATCATTTCTAATATAATCATCGGTGTATAGTTTCATCACGTGGCTATAGTCGCGACCTCTGGCTAGATGATATAGAAAAAACACACAGTGCTGTCCGCAGGTATCCGATGAATAATCCTGGACGCGTCTGTCGGAGTATAATACGTCTACGTCGTTGACGTCTAGAAAGTTATTGATGCTGATTGGAAAGCGGGGGCTGTCGGGCGGATTGCCGAAGCTGTCGAAAAAACAAGCCGTCCCCTCTCGCGCTAAATAAACGGCTAGCCAATGCTCCCCCCGCGATCGAGAGGGGTGGGTATTAACGATGCAGAACGACGGTAAGATCCCCAACGGTTTTTTGGGTAGTTGATCGCTCGGCAGAACCCCGAGAAAATGAGTCCCGCACGCTATTTTATCCACGATAGCTGTGAGTTGTAGCGTGTTCATCTCTCAGTAGTGATCGATCAGTACCTGTCTACGGTTAGACACTTCAATGAGGCTGTCGAATACGGCGTAGATTATTAAATTAACGGTATTCGGCAGAGCTTGTCTGAAACGAGCTTCTACTCTGATGTTCCCGGACTTGATGAGGGAAATGTGCTGACCGCAGTCCTCGTCCGGCGTCAGGTTAAATGCGTAGAGCGTGTATCCGTTCAGGAAATCATTCCTGCTGATACAGAGCGGTCGATCTTTAAGGTGTCTCCCGGTCGTCATCGCCAGCTGATAATATTCGCGCACCGCCAAACCGGCGTCGAAATTAGGTTGTAGGGGCTTGGCGGGAAATTGTTGACCGTCCACGTAGACCGCTAGGAATTCCAGATTGTAATGTTTGAACGCGAATGGATTTTTCTCGTAGGAGCCGGTGAATGCGTCGTTATCGACCATACCGATAACGATAGACTTTGGCAGCGTTCCTAGAAACAGATTTTCTTGATTGGAAACTCGAGAGCCCGCGGGTATGGAGAACGATTTTAGACAGACCCTGTCGATGGGGTACTTGGCCGTGGTCGAGAGCAGCGTTTGGGCGTGAGCCAGTCTCACCGGGGGTGATACGGAAACTTTTTTGACAAATAGGGACGCAGCCGCTATATGTAATTTGTAAGCCAAGTCGTCGGACCTCATCAGACAGAATTCATCCTTAGCCCGTATGAACCGTAATTTTAAATCCAATCCGTTAATTAAAAGTTTCTCTTGAAAGAATATATCGCTGTGTATGGGCGCTAACAGTTCCACCTCGCTGCTTCGGCCGGTGTAGAGCGATCTCTTCGTCAACCCCTCGTTACGACCTGCGGGGTCATGTACGTCCATGTGACCGGCCGTGTCTTTGTGAAACAGCCCGGCGCTGAAAATACTTTCCAACGTATCTTTACCGTAGTTGAGCAGACTTTCGATGATGCAGCGATACGGATGAGTTCCGGAGCTCTGAGATATCAGACGGTCGCCGAGGGTTACGTCGACCTGTGAAAACATGGTAGCTGCCAGGTAATTTATCGGTCCCACCTTAGCCGGGTGAGCGATATCTGCTCCGTCAGGCCCCGTGATTTTCACCCGTAGATAGAGCATCGTGTTGTTAAGATCCAAATAATCGTCGCCGTTGCCGGCGATAAAAAACTCCAACGGTGCAGAGTACGATATGGCCGATAATGGGGCTACTTCTAAATAGCCGTTTTTCTCAATAACGGTCTGCGTCAGCGGGACCGTAAATAGGTCCAACTCGGACTTGATGCACTCCCCCGACATGCGGTGCAATAACGCCATGTTAGAAGATGGTTTTTACGACTCTCTTGATCGACGCCTTTCGTCTAACAGCCGCCTTACGCTTTCTGCGTACGACTGAGCGTTTCTTCGGTCCGAGTGTTGTTTTCTTCTTTCCCCACTGACCACGCCTCCTCACACCGGGTGGTTTAGACATCCTCTTACGGGCCATGACCATCAGACCGGATCCGTCTTGAGCTTTATCGTTATGAGACCGCGTCAATACGTTTGAGACGACGTCGGATACTATATTTTTAGCGGCCGATTTTAGATGGGGTTTCGCGATGCTAAATCCTCTTTTTAACAGAGGTACAGCCATCCTGAACAGGCCTCTGAAAAGACCCCCTAACCCCGCTCCGTACATAACCCCTCCCCCGGCATAGCCCGGCAAATCCCCGCCGGCCTGATTTCGGTAGTAGCTGACGTAGTCGGCGGTCTCTCCGGGTCTATAATAAACCATTTTTCGGTTTAAAGTGAAGTTTTACGATGACTTTCCCGTAAGAAAATGGTACTCTGCGGTTTTGATCGTCCTTCAGCTCTATGGTGATGTCGGTGATGTGATCCTTGCTGATCGATGCGTAATGTGGGTTGTCGTATCTAGCAATGACCGAGTCGTTGCTTTTACCCGATATATGTACGCATCTCAAAAGAGGAACGTAAGAATCGCCGACCGTTTGATATTGGATAATATCCGTGTAGACGTACATCGTGTAGAACCCCCCGTTGATATCGCATTGATGAGGGGCGTCCGCGACGGCGTTTACGGTAAAATCTGGTTTTTTATGATAGTTTAAACCTCCTAGAGGTTTTAGCGTCGTTCCTAAAATAGTGGCTAGCCTCCCTCGAAAACTTATCGAAATGTTGGGTTTCGCGGTCAGATTCACCTTGTTTTTGAATTCGTCGAGACTCAAAACGGCCGCCGGTGCGGTAAGTTGATTTATAGCACGCAGGATTGTACGAATGTTTGCGTAGTACCCGCCGCTTATGTGTAATTTCGTAATTGCAGAAAAACCGCTATAAGAGCCTTTGGAGGTCTTGCTATCCGGGGGTTCCGGGACCGTATGTAGGAAGAAATGACCGTCTTCGTCATCAAAGTTGTACCAACTTCTAGGATATTCGATTTCGGCGAGTCCGACTTCCCATTGTCCTTTCAAGTCTATAGCTTTTGCTAACCTGGTCGTATAGGAGGATATGCGATTTTCAGGATAAACCGACGACGACGCATTGCACGGTAACGTGACGTAGAACCCGTGATCGTCCATGGCGGTCCTTCGCCGGTATGATCTCATCCGTTAAACGACGGGGTGTTTTAAGTCCAGCAGAGTTTTTTTATCTATGTAACTATTAAATTTTGAAGGCCACCCTAGCCATTTCACTAAAACGAGCGTAGATTTCCCTTGTTTTTTCTGGCCTAAAATCTTTTCCACCTTAAAAGATTTGTTTTTACTCACAATTATTTTTTGCAGCTCTTTTTCGTAAAAAACCCCCTCGATGACATCGCCGTCATAATCGGTGAGTCTGTAGACCGGGGGTTGACGCGGAATACGCGAGGATACGGTGAAAAATTCCTCCGTGTAGTTCTGCTCATAACCTTTGGCGAACGGACCTCTCACTTTAGAAATCCTGACGACGTCGCCGACTTTGAAATTAAATACGGATCTCTCGGTCTTCTTTATATCGCCGTACAAGTTTTGAAACACTTGATCCTCGTTTACTTTACCGACGTCCACGGGTCTCATTCTGATACTTCGATGATAACTGGTATTGTACCCCTGCACGATGTCTTGTAAAACATCTATGTATCGACGGGAATTTGTAGCCGTTAAAAATCGCCACATACGACTTTTTAAGGTTCTGTTAAATCGTTCCACGACGCTGGCTTTCAAATCGGTAGCGGTAGCGAAATGATTAATGTCGTGCTTTTTCATCACATCTTGAAATTGTTTGTTAAAAAATTCCTTTCCCTGATCCGTCTGCAATTTCTGAGGCACGCGGCCCTCTTCGAGGATAGACTCGAACGCTCTAGCGACCTCAAGACCGCTCTTATTCTTCAACACACGAACCCAGGCGTACTTGCTAAATACGTCTATGCACGTCAGCAGATATTTATGACCGTCGTTATCCTTAGCGTAGGCGATCATGTCGACGAGATCGGCCTGGAACTGAGTATCGACCCCGTACACGACCACTCTGTTTCGTTTGTATTTTATAGGCGCTGGTTTGTGTAATGTGTAAGCGTCCTCACCAGCCAGCCATTCTGAGACCTGTTTATCGCTTAGACGGACCCCGGTGTCTTTCAAGACGGCGTCTTTTAATCGTTTTTTACCGCCCAAAGAACCAGGGTTGGAGGGGGTGTAATAAGCCTCTTTCATGAGCTCCGACATGGTGCCGTCGCAACCGTCAAAAAAGAATGACGCGTACAAGCGGTTTGAATCAATCTTTTATTAAAAAAAAAAATGTTACAGGATATAATTACGAGTAAAATGGATATAATAAAAGATAGTAAACATGGATATAATAGAAATACTATAAGTAAAATGGATATAATAAAAGATAGTAAACATGGATATGATAGAAATACTATAAGTAAAATGGATATAATAGAGGATAGAAAAGATACTATAAGTAAAATGGTATTAATACATACTCTCTGATTAAAAAAAGAATGGGGTTAATACGATTCAACATGCAAAATGGATATAATGATGTTACATACACAGACTAAAATGTACAACGGTTATAACAGGGGTGTTACAGGATACAAAATGGATTAATAATACCGTCAGTGGTAATCTAACCAGAAAAGAAAATCGCGGCAGGCCATCATGTTTTTGTCAAGGATGTAATCTACGTACATTACGACAATTTTGTCCACGTTTGTAATCACTTCGACGATTTTGACAACGTCGTCCTGATCATCGGAGTCATATTCTTTTGATTTCTTCATTAGCTCGGTGCAGACATCTGCCACGTAGGTACAAGTACTCAGCAGATCGGTGATCTCGAGCGGGGATCGTGATTCACACAACATATCTAGAACCTGTTTTATCATTACGATGGGTGGATCGTTACCGTCAACACATTTGTCCGTCAAATAGTCCCACGAGCTAACCAGTCCTCTTATATACGCCATATTTTTCTTTAGATTTGCCTCGCGCACGGTATCGTGACACGGAGTATCGGGGTGGGATGCGTCCATAATAATCTTGCTCACGAGATTCGTCATCTGCTCTCTGTAATGGTCTTTAAACAATAATTCCATACAGTACTTTAGGCTACAGGCTGCACCCATGTTGGAGGCGGTTTGGTCACTGGCCATTCGCGTTTGGGAGATTTTCCCAGAGATCAACGACGTCGCCGACTATTTCCTTGCAGGGTTTGTCCAGAAGTCTCGCCCTGATTTCTTCCACCTTGGAGACGATGAATGGTTCGTCTTTTAATTCGCGCAGAATAGTCCCGACTGTTCCTTGAATACGATGGGGTTGAGATTTTAACCCGCACCGCTCCAGGAGGGTAGTGATGATGGAATGAAAAGAGGGTTTAAACAGCTTGCCCGAAAGTTCGTCAAAGTGTGTGTCGAAGTAGTAGTTGGGAGGGTCAAACAGACAGGAATGTTGCAGCTGACTAGGATGGTCAATCGCGCAACCCTCGCACTCGTCCTTCTGCTTATCGTTGATGAGATGTTGCAGTAAAACCACGGTCGCGGCTTTCACGATTTTGAATCCGACGTCGGTGAAACATCCGTCTACGACGTCGAAGTCAGGATTAGAATGAGGAAGGGTTCGGTCGGATGCAGAGGAGTCTTGCGATTGGACCCCTAAACTTTTGTCCCCTCTTTGGGGGCTGGGGGTCCCGATCATCAGATCTGAGTCTAAGCTACGTTTGATAGGTGGTCCGAAGTAGTTTTGGAGGTCCGAGGCTTCAGCGGTGACGATGTTGTTGGGAGCCCAATCGTTTTCAAGGCACGATTCTAACTCTATGCGCCGTCTGACCGTTTTAGCCGAGACCCAGTCGTTGTGGAGGCCCGATGGACCGCCGGCGTCAGTCGGAGTATGTAGGGTTGCGTCGTCGGGAGGGTCGAGAATGCTGTCGAAAGAGATACCGCAGCTGCATACGTGGTCTTCGGCCATGGTTTATAAATGATGCTCGGGAGGGTCGAGTCGCGGTATTTTATGATCGCTGCGGAAAAGGGGAGGGGGCGTTGGAGCGCTTCAGCCTTGATTTATACACGGCGCTTGACGAGGTCCGACCGTGGAGCTTTAGAATGGTTGTAGTGAATGGGCGGGGACGGCAGAGAGTATGTGCTGCTCCGAGCACATCTCTCGGGGTGGAACAGTTGCACTTTAATTTTGTTGTATCCGTCATGCATGTCACACCATTTGAACATTTTGTTGATGGTTGAAAAAAGCCTATTCAGTAGATCCAGATCGCACCACTTGAACAAAAACTGCATTTCATACAGATCGTGATGCTCGTTAGGCAGGATGCGTCCAAACCGTGTGTTGTTGAGCTTTGTCTTGTCTTTACAGCAGAATATGTAAACAGAATCATTCGGTCTCTTTTGAGTATGGTCACCCACCACACGGTACCGGACATTCGGGGTCGTCCCGTCCCACTCCGCCACGTACAAAGGCTCCTCGCCGCCGTCATTCAGATCATTCCAGACACGTTTGTAAAATAGAGACCAGTCTTTTTCAGGAAATACCAGACACTCGTCTTCCCCAGCCTGAAACTCACCGAGGCCGTCGGTGGTGTAGAGCGTAACGACTCGAGTTGGTTTGTGAAATTTGTATCCAAATACGCGGTTACTACGCATCATAAATTCACCTTTAGTCCATTCTGAAATTTCATGGAGAAAACTTGTCAAACGGATGTGTCCGAAAGGTTTTCTCGGCGCCATAGTCAGGCTATTCAACATCCTGTTGCTCGGCCCCAAATCTACCGATTGAGGGGAGGATAAACCATCCATGCTCATGTAGCTCATGTTTCCCTTTCCGACGAAGCGTGTAGAACACACCGACCCCATTTATACACCGCTCATAAATGTAATGGGAGGGGGAGAAGCCGTATAACCACACACACACACACACACACACACACACACACACACACACACACACACATAACCTTATAACTGTGATAAACTTCAAACAAACTAACTGACACAGAGTTCAAACAACTGGCACACACTTCAAACAAACTAATGGTCAATAGGGTAAAACTTTCTGTCAAAACCACATGATCGATGATTGGGGAGTCTTTCATATACCGTTTTAATTTAAAACTAACAGGTCAATAGGGTAAAACTTTCTGTCAAAACCGCATGATCGATGTGTGAGGAGTCTTTCATCTTCCGTTTAAACTAGCCGTCAAAACCATGATTTAGAACTAACAGGTCAATAGGGTAAAACTTTCTGTCAAAAACGCATGATCGATGCTTGCAAAGGTCATAGGTTAACCCTTGAAGTCGGAAAGTTCCGCCCATCCATCATAAGGTTACCGGAAGTTCAACCTGTCAAAAGGTCAAAGGTCAAAGTCATAAATCATCTTGACAGAAGCTATAGAATACTTACTACTTCTATCACAAATCATTTTTATTAACCATTTAAACAGAAGGTCGTATTAGGCCTAAGTATAAAACCCGATTCCCAAAAAAAATTGTGACATTGTGAATAAAAACAGAATACACCATAGATGACATATCAAATGTTTAAACTGAGAAAAGGTATCAATTTAAGGGAAAAATAAGTTGATTTTAAATTTCATGGCATCAACATATCTCAAAAAAAGTTGGGACAAGGCCATGTTTACCACTGTGTGTCATCACCTCTTCTTTTTATAACAGTCTACAAACGTCTGGGGTCTGAGGAGACAAGTTGGTCAAGTTTAGGAACAGGAATGCTGTCCCATTCTTGTCTAATACAGGCTTCTAATTGCACAACTGTCTTAGGTCTTCTTTGTCACATCTTCCTCTTTAAAGATCTGGACTGCAGGCTGGTCATTTCAGTACCCGGATCCTTCTTCTATGCAGTCATGATGTTGTAGTTGATGCAGTATGTGGTCTGGCATTGTCATGTTGGAAAATGCAAGGTCTTCCCTGAAAGAGACGACATCTGGATGGGATCATATGTTGTTCTAGAGCTTGGATATACCTTTCAGCATTGATGGAGTCTTTCCAGATGTGTAAGCTGCCCATGCCACACACACTCATGCAACTCAATACCATCAGAGATGCAGGCTTCTGAACTGAGCGCTGATAACAAATTGGGTTGTCCTTGTCCTCTTTAGTCCGGATGACATGGAATCCCAGTTTTCCAAAAAGAACTTCAAATGTTGATTCATCTGACCACAGAACAGTTTTCCACTTTGCTACAGTCCATTTTAAATGAGCCTTGAATCAGAGAAAACTCCTGCGCTTCTGGATCATGTTTAGTTATGGCTTCTTTTTTGACCTATAGAGTTTTAGCCAGCAGCGGTGAATGGCACGGTGGATTTTGTTCACCGACAATGTTTTCTGGAAGTATTCCTGAGCCCATGTTGTGATTTCCATTACAGTAGCATTCCTGTATGTGATGCAGCGCCGTCTAAGAGCTGAAGATCATGGGCATCCAGTATGGTTTTCTGGCCTTGACCCTTACACACAGAAATGATTCCAGATTCTCTGAATCTTTGGATGATATTATGAACTGTAGATGATGATAACTTCAAACTCTTTGCAATTTTTCTCTGGGAAACTCCTTTCTGATATTGCTCCACTATTTCTCACCGCAGCATTGGGAGAATTGGTGATCCTCTGCCCATCTTGACTTCTGAGAGACACTGAGAGACTCTTTTCATACCCAATGATGTTGCCAATTGACCTAATAAGTTGCAAATTGGTCCATTTAACTTTTCCGGCCTCTTATTGCTACCTGTCCCAACTTTTTTGGAATGTGTAGCTCTCATGAAACCAAAATGAGCCAATACTTTCAACATTTGATATATTATCTATATTCTACTGTGAATAGAATATAAGTTTATCAGATTTGTAAATTATTCCATTCCTTTTTTACTCACAATTTGTACAGCGTCCCAACTTTTTGAGAATCGGGTTTGTATTTATCTCATCCTTAATGTTAAATTCTTAATGATGATGATAATGTTAAATTGGAATACATGTAATAATTAAATCAGTATTAATTAAGCCTTCAGAGATAGCTGCGTCTGAAGTTGATTTTAGATGTAATATGCCTGTTTACAGTTTAATGCTGATCAGACATGCCTTTACATAGCAATTACAACTGTATAATGAAATGAGATTAATGTTTAATACAACATTTTTAACACAGAAATATGTAATGACAAAATGAAATGATAGGCCTACTTTACGATACTTCTGAAAGTAATATCGCCACTAGGTGTCGGTAAGTCACTGTGTTAATAAAGAAGCCTTTTATTCAATCTATTCATCCAAGATTCAGATTCTTTCAGGAATAAATTCAAGTGTCTGTGTTTAATAATTTGTCACTGAACTGTCTATAATAATAGGTCTTTCAAAGACTGATTCATATCAGGATTCAGGAATGATACATAAGTCTACGCTTGCTGTTACTTTGGTTTGATGACGTCAAGAAAATACCCCCCACCCATTCACATCTGAAAACTACTACTTATATGTAACACAATATAACTGTAAAAATAATGTAAATATGTAACTTCACATAATTTTGTACATATTTGTTTACATGTTTGCATTTAAATAAAGAAAACGCTTGACCCTCTACTTGCTCTATGTTCGTTTTCTATCTAGCCTACTTAAGATTAACAAAAACACTTTCTTTATATATTCTAAATATTTATATTCTAACTACTTGTTCTCTCTCTCTCTCTCTCTCTCTGTGTTTGTGTGTGTGTGTGTGTATAAAGTAGTCAACGTTTGAAGTGGATCAAATCTTTTAATCAAAGCTGTCCTAAAACCAAAACGAATATATATATATATATATATATATATATATATATATATATATATATATATATACATATATATATATATATCGTTTTGATTGCTTTTGTTGATCTCATTATTAATAAAATAATCTGCTAATATAAATGTTTTAATTAATGATCACTTAAAATGCCAAACATACCAAAACAAGTGGTTAGCGTGGTTTCAAAGGACATTTAAACCATCTCTGATTGGTTTATTATATTATATTAACCAATATAATCTATTAGAGCGTGTTGTATTGTTATTGGACATACTGTAACTATGCCTGTGATCATTAAAAAAAACGTGTTCTTTATCCCCGCGAGGAATATGCGGAAGTGAGCGCATATTCCTTTGAAACTATCCACTGCGCATGCGCAAAGCAAGCAGGACGGCACCGTGGGAAATAGTTAGACCTACTACAACAAATAAAGAACAATTGAGAAAACGTAAATTTGATCCATTATTTCGCTTTGGTTTCCTTGTTTATTATATTTCCCGTTTCGAGCTGAAAGCAATGAAACAAACGTCAGTTTTTAATATTTGGTTCATACAGAAAAACAGAAAAACAAAATATTGATTCGTTATTTCGTTTTTTGGTTTTCCAGATTAAATGGAATAATTGAATGATCGAATGATACACGGACCTACTCCGCATCCTGGATTGGTCCAAGTTCTTCTCTCCATGAGTGAAAACCTAAGTAGCAAGAGACATAAGTTTAAATGCAGTAAATAACCCATTGCCAATTGTATGACAAAGTAGTTAGTTCTTAGCCTGTCAGATATAACACAATAATAGTCTTTATATGGTATAATTGGGATTGTGTTGCCTACATTGTAGTCAAGCGTTTTCTTAAACTACCAGTGAAAAATCAATGATTTCAAGCATTTAAAGATGTTTGAAGTTGTTCTACGACATAAAACACCTATACAGTAGGTCCATTATAATGTTTAAATAATTTAAATGAACATTCAGTTATTTAAAAATGGTCTAATTAGTTTTACTACGGATAATTAATGTAGTTACCCCTGATGTCAGCTTTTCTCCCGCCATACAACCTAACCACGCTGTAGTGCGGAAGTGCTATGACAACTGATCCTATACTCTATTTAACTTGCTAATTGTCATAGTAGTCCATCCTAACATACAAGCTAACTACTGTAGTGTGCATATCATAGAAAACATACATTTATCGATTATCAATCACATTTGTGATTAAATTATACAACACACGCAAAAAAAAAAAAAAAAAAAAAATGATGGCATGCATTAAGCTTCAATCGTGCCTAGCTAATAAGTCGGTTAGCTTGGTAGTGGTAGTTAGCTAAATAGTTTCCATTTACATTGCACATGTATAGGCGCGTTAGCAAACTAACGTTATCTAACATTATACTGACTAAACCCGACTCGACAGAAAACTGCAAAGTTAAAATTATCGCTAGCAAGGCCTACTTTGTTATTAACATTCTCCATAATATATGGTAGTGGCGTTTGTTATGATGTTAACACACGAATTACATTTGAAATAAAAGTGTTTAGCTTACCTTGGAGAACGAACACGCTGATTGCTGCTGCGTTTGCAGCTCCTGCTCGTCCAGTGAGTGAGTCACAGTGTTGCCAACTTCTTTCAATGGAAAGTAGCTAAACCCTGCCTGAAAAGTCGCTAAATGTCGCTAGATGACGTCATATGCTAATTAGCATATTCATGACGTAAGTGCGTTATAATATCTTGCCCTTTCTGTGCTCATGTACTGCATTTTAAGGCAGCCAAAATTCTCAATAAAAGTTTTTTATTATTATATTTGAATGTTTCTGTTGTCCGACAATGGAATTAATATTATAATGACTGAAACGCGCCTATTAAGAATACATTACCAGCTCTCAAAGATGTTAATCTCTCCACTAAAATCCTATTCACGACATTGTCTAATGAAATCACATACACATAAGATTAAGATAATGATTGTACTGTGATTTCGGCTATACTTGTATGTAAAATAGAGTTAGAAGCAACAGAATATATTTTTTTAACTGAAAGTGCTGCTCCTCTCTGCTCGTTGAACATAGCAGATGCAGAGAGAGAGAGAGGCGTGTGCGCACGCTGGTAGAAATAGAGAGAGAGAGAGAGCTCGTGCGGCAGTACCGGAGAGTCTCAGAGACTAAATAAGGTCTGTCAAAAAAAGTCGCTAGATTTGTCGCTAGTCGCTTTTTTGGAAAAAAGTCGCTATGGGGGTCTGAAAAGTCGCTAAATCTAGCGACAAAGTCGCTAAGTTGGCAACACTGGTGAGTCACGAGATGCAATCATTAGCTCCAGACGCGCGCGCGGGTATAGGTGTGGGGGAGGGGTTGACCATGTGGGGACCCGGATAGTCTTAACCAGGACATACACCGGTCTCGAGTGTGTGTGTGTGTGTGAAGATGGAAAAACCCACAACAATCAACCAACATACGCTTTTGATATTGGTTCATTTATGTACCCTCCTTTATCCAACCGAAATGTAGGTCTCTACAGTTAAGCTCTGTATTATAAATAAAAAAGACAAAACTATTTTGTCATGTTGATTAAAGAAACAATCACGTTAGTAAAATAAACTCCTGCCTGGCAATTCAAGTGTGAGGCAAGGGTTTTAAAGGAGGAACTGTAGGATGGAACACATTCGATTACAGATAATATGAAAGTTATTTTAAATTAATAACTGGAAAGAATATAGTTTTGCTTTAGAGTGGGCACCAGATGAAGTATCACATGGGATTGTTTGCAGTCATTTGAACTCAGTGTTGCAACTCCAAAACAGTTTCAACATGGCACTTTTAAAATAAGTGTTCGCCTCATTTATCTACAGTGAGGAGGAAAAGCATTTGATACACTGGGGATTGTGCAGGTTCCCACTTACAAACCACGTAAGAGCCTGTCATTTTTATCTTAGGTATACTCTTCTACTCTAATGACAGAATCTTAAATAACAATCCAGAAAATCACATTGTATATTTTAAAAAAATATATTTTTGCAGTTTATTGTTTATGACATAAGCATTTGATCACCTATCAACCAGTAAGAATTCCAGCTCTCACAGGAAGCCCTCCTTTTCTCCACTTTTTATTAACTGCACCTGTTTGAACTCGTTACTTCTATTAACTGCACCGGTTTGAACTGTTACCTGTATAAAAGACACTTGTCCACATACTCATTCATGGGAGAAGGTCATGTGGTCTGATGAGATGAAAATAGAGCTTTTTGGTCTAAACTCTACTTGTTGTGTTTGGAGGAAGACTAAGGATGAGTGCAACCTCAAGAACACCATCCAAACTGTGAAGCATGGAGGTGGAAACATCATTCTTTATGGATGCTTTTCTGCAAAAGGGACAGGACGACTGCACCGTATTGAGGGGAGGATGGATGGGGCCTCACACACAAAAGTGTCACTGCAGGCAGAAACCCCAAATTACACAAACATATAATTATAAAACATAGTTATATACCAGGGGTCTCCATCCTCCAACCAACCTTTTTGTGTGCGAGGGCTACCTCAAGGGATAAAATAATAGAAGGGATTTGTGTTTGTCATACTCAAATTTTATTATACATATAACATGGTGGTGCTTTTTTACAAAATAATAAAATATCTTGATATTCTGGTTCAGACTTACAAGTGTTGAAAAAGAAATCAACAATTCCTGAAAAATTATGAAAATATTTATAGATTTTTTTTTTTTTGATTTTCTACAAACCTATTATGTATGCGTTATCAAAAACAGTAGCCCAAACATTTAGTATAAATATAAATGCAAAAATAAATAAATAAACTGCCATAACTTCTTAAAAAACATTAGCCTACTGCATTACATTTAATACATAGCCTATATAGCCTTTTTTTTTTTTTTTTTATTACTTTCTGGACTCGGACTCGGCCTTTGGGAGCTCGGACTTGAGTCCAGCTTGGCCCCTTTTGGACTCGGACTCGGACTTGGACTTGATGTTTGTGGACTTGGTCTTGACTCGTGCTTGACAATACCACTGCTGATGACACTCAACTCTTCCTCTCATTCCATCCTGATGATCCAACGGTAGCTATTCACATCTCAGCTTGTCTAACAGACATTTCTTCCTGGATGATGGACCATCACCTTCAAGTCAACCTTGCCAAGACAGAACTGCTTGTGATTCCAGCAAACCCATCCTTTCATCACAATTTCACCATTAAGTTAGGCACATCAACCATAACTCCTTCAAAAACACCTAGAAGCTTTGGAGTTATGATTGATGATCAGCTGACTTTCTCAGACCACATTGCTAAAACTGTCCGATCCTGCAGTTTTGCTTTATTCAACATCAAGAAGATCAGGTCCTTTCTTTGGGATCATGCTGCACAACTCCTTGTTCAAGCTCTTGTTCTGTCCAGGCTGGACTATTGCAATGCTCTCTTGGCAGGTCTTCCAGCCAGTTCTATCAAACCTTTACAATTAATTCAGAACGCAGCAGCAAGATTAATTTTTAATGAGCCAAAAAGAATACACGTCACACCTCTGTTTATCGATTTGCACTGGCTTCCAATAGCTGCTCGCATAAAATTCAAGGCATTGATGTTTGCCTACAAAACTACCACTGGCTCTGCACCCATTTATCTAAATTCATTACTTCAGACTTATGTGCCTCTAGAAGCTTGTGTTCTGCAAGTGAACATCGCTAGATTGTGCCATCACAAAGAAGCACAAAGTGACTTTTACAGACTTTTAAATTAAATGTTCCCTTCTGGTGAAATGACCTCCCCAACTCAATCCGAGCAGCTGAGTCCTTAGCCATCTTCAAGAATCGGCTTAAAACACATCTCTTCCATCTTTATTTGACCCTCTAACTTTAACACTCACTACTCTAATTCTATTCTTTAAAAAATCTAACTACCTTTCTGATCTTTTTGTATTCTATTTTCTTTTCATTTATTATGCAATTGTATATGTATGTATGTGTGTGTGTGTAAAGACCTCTAACTAGCTTGCTCTATTCTTTCATTTTTTTATTCTATCTGTTTTCTTTTTATTTATTATATTAGTTAAAATCCCATGCTACGTGTTCTGTGTTAACCTAACTGAGGCTTGTTATAGCACTTATATATCATTGCTCTTTTTGTTGTTGTTGATTGCTTCCACTGTCTTCATCTGTAAGTCGCTTTGGATAAAAGCGTCTGCTAAATCAATAAATGTAATGTAAATGTAATATAGGCCTACATGACTATATTAATATAACAGCATTTTCAATATGAACTTATACAGGTACATTTCTGCCAAAAAAGTTTGTTTTACTACAGTTAATTCATAAGTTGTGGAGTGAAATGTCTTCTGACTGGTTTGTTCTTGGAACAATGTTTCGCCTGTTTTTTTACGTCAATATGTTGAGAATATCAAATTTGAATCACATAGTCATCTGTGGGTTTTTAAGAGAAATAGAGAATTCTGCGCTAAATTGAGCTGCTTCTCAGTGGATCCTCCAAGGGGGCCCCCAACAGAACAGGAAAATCCCATTCATTTTCTCCCTAGGATATTTATTTTCAGACATAATGTCTAAAGTGGTCTCCAACACGTTGCTCGTGGCCTGATTGGAGGTAGCTCGCCAAGGGCCATTCACATATGGCGTCTTTTGCGCTCAAGTTCAAAATATTTAAGCGACCCACTCATTTTTTCCAAGTGCAACGAGTCAATATGAAGGATGGGGGTGCACCCAAACCACAGGTGTTTTTTTCTTCTCCGTAAATAAATCTTCTAGCAGAGCTACAGCAAACGTTTATCGGTAGTGGAAATCCATTAGCTAGGCTATTAAAACTTCTAACAACGTAGCAACATAGCAACGACAGACACCACGGGAAAATCGGACCGAATTTTACAGTTTTTTTTATTCGCTTTGGTTCTATTTTCACAAGCAAGGTGTACATTTTCACAACTCATAGTACTAATATCACGACAGATCATCAAAAGTGCACTTTTTTCAAACATGTCAGCATATTTTCGATTGTGTTAGTACAATACACAAAACCACAAAGTATCCTTTTCACTACACAAAATAAGTGTTTCATCTTAATAAATGTTTCATTCACAGTAACCACCTTTCATAAATCTCTTACTATCAAACTTTTGATTTGCATCCCTTCTCGTTCAGTTTAATACATTTGTCTATTATTTAATCCAACTGATCTTAATGGTTAATCGCTGAACCGTTTGGTAAACCTATAGATTTTAAATTGGTTTGTCAGGAATAGCTTTCACTGGATGTTCAACAACACAAGCAAACACTGGAGAAAATGAAAGTTGCCAATACAAAGCTCCAAGAAGAAAATAAGCACCTGAGAGAAGCTGTTGCTGAGTGTCAACGCTACAGTAGAAGGTGGTCGCTTAAGATGCACGGCGTAAGAGAGTCAAGAGATGAAGACATCACAGGCAAGATAATCGACATCCTTGGGAAAATGGCACCAAAGCTTCGTGAAGACTTGAAACAAGGCATTGACATCGTCCATCGCGTGGGGAAACTGAGAGATGACGGCGCTGCGAGATCAACTATAGTTTTGTTTGCCTTGCGTCGCCTTCGTGATGCCGTCTGGAAAGAAGCTAAAAACTCTCAGTATCTGCAAGAGAATCGTCTCAGGATTACCGAATCTCTTTCTCCGGAGGACAGAGCAGCTCGGGAGAAGCTTTGGCCTTTCATCAAGAAGGCGCGTGAAGAAGGGAAAAAGGCTTCATTCCGAGGCGCTTCGGCTGTCATCAATGGAAAAGTTATTGACTGTCTGGAATAGCCTCGTTGGCTGAGCATCTTCTTTTACCAAGCCATAGGTAGGCATGAACACTCTGCCAGCGCCCGTTACAGACTGAGATGGTTGAGCACTTAATACTAGTGCTACCTTAACAGATTTTACTTTGGGTTTTTTTTGTTGTTGTTTTTTTTTCTCTTCATACAACTATATATTATCTCCTTGTCGGGCTCTAAATGAGATCACGTCGGTTTAATTTACTATAAGTGCAGCCGTCTTGAACGTTCTTGTTTCTAAGTTGACGGCTACTTGTACAACAGGGTTCTTGCTTTTTAAGGCAGGTTATCATCACCTTCTTGTTAGGTCTTTGCATACTTTTTGCGTTCAGTAGCACTTTCAGGTAATTTCTGTTCTATATCTCTGTTCCTTTATGGACTTTTTGTTTAAACGTTTTAATGTCTTGTCTTTAAATGTGCGAGGTATTCGGGACTTAACAAAAAGGAAAGCATTATTTTTATTCTGTAAAAGGTCTGAAGCTGACTTGATTTTATTACAGGAAACACACTCTTGTGACTCTGACACAAGGTTCTGGAAAGCTCAATGGGGTAATGTTGTTCACTTTAGTCATGGTTCTAATCATTCTGCGGGTGTCTCAATCCTTGTGCATGGTTTCAAGGGGGATATTTTGGAAGTTGTGCCATCTAGTGACGGAAGATGGATAATAATAATAGTTAAGCAGGACAATACAGTTTTCATCGTTTGTAATGTATATGGATTTAATTCACACTTTGACAACAAAAACTTATTCAATACCATTACTGGCAAGCTAAGGGATCTGAGGGGAAAATACATAAATGCCTTTATAATTCTTTCTGGGGACTTCAATGAATGCCCTGATGAAATAGAGGATAGATACCCACCTAGAGCGGCTCGCTCCTCCCAAGGAAGTGATTTAATCTCCTCTCTGTGCTCAGAACTATCCTTGACTGATGCTTGGCGTTTTTTTAACCCAGGCATCCAAGATTTCACCTGGAGTAATAGAAGTCTAACTTTGAAGTCGAGAATTGATTTATTTTTAGTTTCCTCTTCTGCTCTTCAATTTGTTAATGAGGTTAAACATGTTTATGCACCCCTTTCGGACCACAAATTAATTATTTTGAAACTAGGCTCCACTGACCCGCAATCTGACACTCTTTTGAGTGACAACTCCTTTAATGAATCTGTTAAGCTTCTAGCGAAAGAGATCTTCGAGATTGACATTAATATTGGACATAAGAAAAAGTGGGAGTACTTCAAGTATAAAATTAGACAATTGGTTATAAAAAGATCTAAGGAAATAAAGAAAGAAAAATATAAGTTAGAACATGTCTTGATGAATAAGTTAACTCAATTAATGTCAAAAGGAAACATTAACCCAGAAGAAGAAATTGAACTAAACGCCATCCAAATTCAGATAGACCAAATATATACAGAAATGGCAAAGGGGGCATTTATTAGATCAAGGGCTAAGTGGCTGGAAGAGGGCGAAAAGAACACCAATTATTTTTTTGCTTTAGAAAAAAGGAATGCTAAAAGAAATTCTGTAACTGAGCTCTACATTGATGGCACCCTTTCTAAGGATCTTACTCCCATTTCGTTTTATGGTAATTTATATCAGTCTAATTTTAATTGAGAAGAAAGTGTAAGTTTTTTTGAAAAGATTCAGCACAGTATCCCTATTATTAGTGAAGATTATAAAGCATCTTGCGACGCTGATATCTCTTTAAATGAGGTTAAAAATGCTTTGTTTGCTATGAAGAAAGGAAAATCTCCCGGGATAGATGGGCTTGGAGCGGAGTTCTATATTCATTTCTGGGAGCTTATTCAACTCCCTTTAATGCACATGTTTAGGGAGTGTATTGATCAAGGGGAAATGACCACAACAATGAAGCAAGGCATCATCTCCTTGATCCCGAAACCTGGTAAAGACCCTCACTTAATTGATAATTGGCGTCCTATCACATTATTAACTATAGATTATAAAATTCTGGCCTCGGTGTATGCAAATAGATTAAAATCGGATTTAAATTCAATAATTGCAGAAACTCAAACGGGTTTCATGAAAAACCGCCACATTAGCAATAACAGAAGGCTCGTTTTAGACTTGCTTGACTATGCTGACAATGTTGATTTTGACGTTTTGTTTCTTGATTTTTACAAAGCGTTCGACACAATCGAACACCCCTTTTTAATACAAGCCATCAAGGCATTTGGTTTTGGAGGCTCTTTCATCAACATTGTTAGCATGTTCTACAAAGAAATAAATAGTTCTGTTATAATTAATCAAAATACTTCTCCACGATTTCAGATTAATAGGGGGGTCAGGCAGGGGTGCAACATTTCTCCCTTTTTATTTATCTTAGTAACCAAACTACTAGCTATACACTTAGTAAAGGAAGCACATTTTGAAGGAATAAAGATTTTTGGAAAAGAAATTAAGATCTCACAGCTGGCGGACGACACCACCATTTTTTTTGAACAACAAAGACCAGTTGAGTGTTGTCTTTGAATTGGTGGAGAAATTCTCTTATGCATCTGGTTTAAGGCTTAATCGATCCAAGTGTGAGCTGTTGCCACTTCATTGTTGTAGTGACTCTGCTATTGATAACATTCCAGTTAAACAGATTGTAAAATATTTAGGTATACATGCATGTAAAAATATTATAGTTAGACAGAACTTAAATTTTTCGAATAGGATACAGAAAACCAAATTAATATTCAACTGCTGGCTACAAAGAGACTTGTCCGTCTTAGGTAGAGTATTACTCTCCAAGGCAGAAGGCCTTTCTCGCTTTGTTTACCCTTCCTTGTCTCTATTTGTAAAGGACTCAACTGCTAATCAAGTCAACAAGACCTTTTTAGATTTCATTTGGAAGAACAAGTCTCATAGGCTTAAAAAGAATGTTCTCTCTAACCCTAAAGAAAAGGGAGGTCTAGAGATTTTGGATTTTATAGATGTGGTCAACACATTCAAAATTAATTGGTTAAAAAGGTGCATTCGAAATCCTGATTCTCTCATTTCTTCTAAAGTGTAATTTTCTACCAAATAAACTACCTATCAAACTGTCCAACTTCCATCAGTCCCTCTTGGCCTGGAAATTATCCTTCAATCACAACTTCTCACCACACAAATCTCTCCTTTGGAACAACAGCGACATTCTTATTAGGAATAAATCAGTATTCTTCCCTAAGTGGTTCGACAGAGGAATTAACCATGTACTCTGCTTATTTGATGATTCTGGCACCATGCTCTCTTATGAACAGTTTATGGAAGCTCATGATTTCCCAATACCTTTTAAAGACTTTAAGTCTATCACTGATGCCATCCCTATCGGAATTAGACAATTAATTAAAAATCATCTGAGCTATGGAAACAAAGATATCAGACAGCCTTCACTTATGTTGGATGGTGTAGAACTGTCTGATAAAAAATGTAACAATAAGCATATTCGCCGACATTTGCAAAAGAGTAACTCCATTGCTCCAAGGGGTATGTTTTATTGGAATTCCTTAATAAGTGAAATAAAGTGGAAAAAAACATGGTTGATTCCTCACAAATACTGTATCTCTAATAAAGGTAAAGAGGTCCACTTTAAACTTTTACATAACATTTACCCTACAAATTGTTTTGTCGCTAAGTTTCGAGACATTGACACATGCTGCAGCTTTTGTAAACGGGACGCTGAAACCATTCCTCATTTATTTTTTAATTGTCCAGTTACCAAAAGGTTTTGGGAAGATTTGGGTACTCACTTTCTCCAATCTCAAAATATAACTCACTCATTCACCCTGAAAGATATTATTTGTTACTTTTATTTCCCACAGGATGTCACCCTGGAGTTTGTATTAAATTTTATAATCTTATATGCTAAGTTCTTTATACACAAGCAGAAATTTAGTAAGTCTTCCTTATGTTTTAAACATTATATTTTGGAACTTAATATGCTTCTTAAATCACACAAGCTTGTAAAGAACAAGAAGAATGGAAAACTTTTGTATAAATATTATGACCTATTTCCCGAATCCTCTTAATATTCTCTTTTTTCCACCTCTATGTATGTATGTTTTTATTTTATTTTATTTATTCTTTAGTTTTTTTATTATTTAATTTTTATTTTTTTTGTTGTTGTTCTTTGTTTCTGGTATGATATGTCTGTTTAAATATTTGTCTGTATATTGATGGTTTTACACGTTTGTACCCAATGTTACCTTCAATAATAAAAAAAAAAAAAAAAAAAAAAATACTTCACATTAGCATCCATTTTGTGTCATAACTCTTTCCACATCGCTATCTAAGCAAACAACAATCAACTAAGCCCGAGTAACAGTGCAATTTGTAGAACTCACTTTCTCTCTGGACGCACACAACTTTAAACACTCATAAGAACATAACGAAGATCAAACGGCATGTAGTCAGGGAATTTCACGTCTCGCTCTCTCTGAAGATGACGCTGATGCAAGACTGGATTGCGGTGCGCGCGCGCGCTCTGAAGCATCCCACCGTATGAGCTGCGCTCTGTCAAAATAAGAGTCCCCCCCCCCCCCCACCCCGCAAACGGGACGAGAGCGCTCTTATCCATTCATCCATTACCCTCTATGTTACATTATGGCCCCGTATAATCAGTTTTTGTAAAAAATAGGCTAACGATTGCATCATAACCACGCGACTCTCTGTCGCATTACCGTACAGACAGGTGGAGAAGCTCGCAGGCAATTAACTTAATATGGCGTACTGGCGTTACGTTTTAATATACTATACAAAATAATTAATCAGAATACTTACTCCTGCTCACTCACGCCAAAGAACTCCCCGCTCAAGCTCGCCGTCTCTGCAAGATTAACGATGGCAGTTTGCACGCACAGCTACTAGAAGATTTACATCTGTCAGACAGGTTTCTGATGTCGTCAAGCTTCGTTTGAGTCTGCGCGTCAGAAACGGAAGTGCTAAAAAACGCTAAAACTGGGCTTCATTTGTCTCAATTGAGTTCCAATGGGGTCGCTGTGTCCATTTCTTTTACTGTCTATGGGAATGACGGCGATGACTCAACCTGAGTCTGGCTGACAAATGGCATGGGCGACACCTGGCCCAGATGTCAACCACGCCATTTCTGAGATGTGGCCCAGATCCGTCCCAGTTGTGGCTGACTTCTGGGTTAGATATGGCCCATATTTACCCTTTCTAGACACAAAAGAATATGTAATTAATCCAGAATAAAGAAAACACTCATGTAGTCTAAACTGCTTTATTAAAATATAAAAATTAGACAAATAAATATACATACATGAATACAACTGCATGTATAGATATAAAACAAATACATTTACCTTATTACAAAATAAAAAATACAGATAAATATTTATAAATAAAGTTAAATACACATTAACATTACATTTACATTTAGCAGACACTTTTATCCAAAGCAACTTACAAATGAGGACAATGGAAGCAATCAAAATCAACAAAAGAGCAATGATATACAGGTGCTGGTCATATAATTAGAATATCATCAAAAAGTTGATTTATTTCACTAATTCCATTCAAAAAGTGAAACTTGTATATTATATTTATTCATTACACACAGACTGATATATTTCAAATGTTTATTTCTTTTAATTTTGACGTTTATAACTGACAGCTAAGGAAAATCCCAAATTCAGACGCGGCAGAGAGGAGTGAGTATGAGAAACATTCAGATACACAGGCTGATTCAGTCTTCTGAATTGGGAGTAGTGAACATGCATTATAAACTTCTTTCAAATTAGAATCTGTTGGGGAGATAAAATGTGCAAGATAACGTATATGTACTAATAAAAACATTAAAAAAAAAACATCAAACAAAAAAAAAAGTATCTGTTACTCTCCAGTACTGAAAGCAGAACTGATAAGGGAGCCCTTGATACTGTGACACAGCTCTTTCAAATTAACATTACCTTTTTTTGCAGTGGCGGTAGTTTGTATGTCCATCTATAGTTGCCATCATCTAAGGTCTTTTGAGTACTGGTATCATCTGAAGTCCTCACAAGTCCTGCAAGTCCTGTGCTGTGCAGTTTCTAATAACCCTGGGATGGACATTTGCAGAAACAGGAAGGCAAAGGGAGAAAGATTAGCATAGCTGCTGTTCATATCATTTCAGGCAATGTGCACTTTTTACTATTTCATCAATGGAGTACATTGAGTACTATTTTTAATCTAGTAGGTTTAAGATCCCTTAATAAACATATTATTTGTTGTCTGTTTTTGGGGAACAGACACAGTCTCTATAGAATGGACTGCATATGCCAGAGTTTAATACATTTTAATAAAATTTAACTGGGAGGAACATCATAACTGTAATTTACACAACCATTCAAGAGTTTGGGGTCTGTAAGATATTTTATGCCTTTATAAAAAATCTCTTATGCTCACCACGGCTCCATTTATTGAATCAAATTACAGTAAAATAGTAACACTGTGACTATTACAATACAAAACAACTCTTTTCTATGTGAATATTATGTGAAAATGTCATTTATTCCTTTGATCAAAGCTGTATTTTCAGCATCATTACTCCAGTCTTCAGTGACACATCTTCAGAAATCATTCTAATATGATGATTTACTGCTCAAGAAACATTTCTGATTATGATCAATGTTAAAATACAGACGTGCTGAATTTTTTTTTTGTTGGATTCATTGTTACATAGACTCTAAACATTTGAATGTTAGTGTTACATGCATCAAATTGTTCAAAATTATCTGTTTCAAATAGTGTTCCTGGAGCTCAACTGGTAGAGCACTGTGCAAGCAAGCGCAAGGTTGGGGGCTCGATTCCCTGGGAACACATGATATGTAAAAATTGATAGCCTGAATGCACTGTAAGTCGCTTTGGATAAATGCATAAATAAATGCAGGTCTTTTGAACTTTGTATTCATCTGTGAATCCTGAAAAATAAACAGCAGCACAACTGTTTCAACGCTGATAATAAGTTTCTTGAGCAGCAAATCAGCATTTCTGAGGGATCCACGTGACACTGAAGACTGGAGGAATGATGCTGAAAATACAGCTGCACATCACAGGAATAAATTAGTTTATAAAGTATTCACATAAAAACAGCTATTTTAAATCGTAATAATATTTCACAATTTTACTCTTTTTACATATTTTAATGAAATAATTACTACAGAGGTGAGCAGAAGATAATTATTACAAATTGTATCAACTTCAAGCTTTTGAACACTAGTGTACTGTATATTTGAGGTTTGACTTACTGTACTAGTCTTGTGGTCAATAGCATCTTGGAGTGTTGTCTTAAGCCCTATTCGGACGGGACTAGTTTTACAGGGGTTGTTAGAGAAATCTGCGTTTCACAGACGTACTTGGTGATTTTAATCCCGTCCGAATCTGCCACGTCTGTGTTTTTTTATTAAAAAGTGAATTTTTCATATATTCTAAAGATTCATAATTTGAATATGAATTTTTTGATGATTAGAGCTTAATTTAATGAATGTAATTATTGCATTTAAAAGTATAAAAAAAGGAGTTAAACAAATATTTTTTAATTATTTAAAATGATTTAAAGAAACTTTGTCCTGTGGTGTGACAGTACAGGTGTCACAATGGAGGACTTTTTAATTTTTTATCACACCAAAGGACGTTTCAGCCTTTTCTGTCAATTAATGACCTTGCTTTTCCAAGCTAACCTGTCATTAGTGGCAAGCAAGACACATTTGCAAAAATGTTTAGGATTATGTAGCTTCCCAGACAGCAAGCAGTTTCGGCCCAAGTCTGGCCCATATCTGGCCCACATGGATTTCATGCGGGCCAGATGTGGGCCGGATCTGGGCCAACACTATGTTGCTGTCTGGGTTAACATGCACTTTATAATAAAAAAATATATAATGTAGGGGTGTCATAGTAATGCACAACAAAGCATAAAACATTTGAAGTGGTTCCAAAAAAGTTCAAAGGACATGGTGTCACACCAGAGGACATGGTACAAAAATGTAAAAAAATCGAATAACATTGCAGCTTCATAACAGGTCCGTGTAGGTCAAATAAATGTGTGTATGTATTTATATTACGTGTCCTGAAATATTATAAGCGTCCAGTACTCAAAATAGTTTTAGAACCACTGACTGGAAAAGTAAGGTGATCTGCCAGGACGAGTCTTCAGAAAATGGCACATCTGGTCACCTGGTATAGGCCATATCTGGCCCACATACAACAAGCCAGAACTCAACCTAAAACCGGTTTGTCACACACGGGCCAGATATGGCCTACACTCAGCAGGCCACGACTCAAATTAAAGCCGGTTTGTCGCACACGGGCCAGATCTGGCCCACACACAGCAAGCCACGACTCAAATTAAAGCCGGTTTGTCGCACACGGGCCAGATCTGGCCCACACACAGCAAGCCACGACTCAAATTAAAGCCGGTTTGTCACACACGGGCCAGATCTGGCCCACACACAGCATGCCACAACTCAAACTAAAACCGGCTTGATGTGTGTGGGCCAGAGATGGCCCATATAACCTCTGCCGTTGCCAGAACTGAGCCAGATGTGCCATAGTTGGCCCAGATGAGGCCCGGATATGTTTGCTATCTGGGTACCAAGAAGAAGAGTTTGATGTGTACATGTCAAAAGTGTGTCTTGAAGAGGAAAGACTGATTGTGATGAGGGAGATGAGACAGCACTGCACCGAGCTCAGAAAGCTGACGGGGAACATCGGCACAATGACATCAGAAATGAACTTTTCTTATACCTTCTTGCTGTGTGAAGCTTTTGGGGAGACTGGGTTCGTGCCCAACCACTGCTATATATCCTTTTTATGAACGTAATAGTTTGATTAATGTGTATTTTTTTATTTACATTTTTCTGGGTCAGAATTTGACAAAAAGAGAAAAAAAGGTGGCCATAAAAAAAAAAACGCTAATTGGCTGTGCTTAGAGACTTGGAATTGTTTTTATAATTAGGGCTACAAAAGTCTCTATAAATCACATGTTAGTTTCAGGATTTTTATTAGTTTATCAAATTACTTTCCTTTGACCTTTAGTGATTAAAAAGTCATGGATCAACTGAATGATCAGAGAAGAGTAAATACGACAATAAAACCACACTCCCTTTGAGATCCACTGTGTATCCTCTTTTTATACTGTGGATTCCTTGTGGCTAGATCTTAAAATGGTCTGCAGTTCTTCAGTGAAGTCAGCTGATCAATAGTTCAACAATACTGACTCAATGGATGTGTTGAAGAATGTGTGTCAGTTGTGAGTGGATTGCAGGTGTGTATCAAGAAAAAGTGTAGCAGTTCTTCAGCAGTGATGTTAGCATGTCATCCTTCATACAATCTTAACCCAAGGTACTGTCTGTGAGACCAGACCTTTATACCTGTTAACCCTGTTAACAAATGTGCTACAAACAATACAATAACACCCCATGGAGAGACAATGATAGTGTAACCTTTTGGTGACTTGAAAGGATCTCTCCCATGGAGAGCCCATTCAATGACTTGATGTTGACCTAAGAGGCTGATTATATGGGCCAGTTGTTTCACACTATTGTGAACAAAGTACAGTTGCCTACAGTTGATTCCAAATACATCCAACCAAAGTTAATTAAAAACAAATAATCTTTCAATCCCCCCTTTGATAATTTTTGATCACACATAATAGAAAGAACATACAAAACAGTTATAATTTTAGTAGTCATGTACACATGCTGTATACAGGTTCCTTCTTGCAATACTTTTCAGTAATCATGAATACAGAATGCTGCATACAGGCTCCCTTACTTAAGATGACAGAATAAGAGTTCATGGTGAGGTTGCATTATCTTTAATGCCTAAGTTCTTTTTTATTTTAATGTTGCGATCTTGTGGAAGTGACGAATGTTGTTGTGTTCTGTGGATGTTAAGGCATGTTTATCTAGGCGTTGGATATCTTTGCTCATCCTCTGAAACGCTGGGACACCTACAATCACACCAGAGAAAAGGGAAACAAATCTTTTCAAAGAAATAGTTTAAACAAAATATGCCTAATTACCAATATAACTGTCCCTATTTAATGTTGGAAGGACACTACAGTGTTTATCAGTGGTGAAATGTTCATGTCTTCGTCCTCAGGCGACAAGCTAGAGCCTAAAAACTCTAGTCCCACCATATTTGGACTCTGAAAAACACTACTGCCATCTATCCCTCATCTCTAGGCAAATTCACATCAATCCACTCATTGTTTCCCTGTGCCTTAACTGCTGTGTCAGTTACTAAAAGATCCTCAATTGGTCTTTCCCATCTGTATTCTTGTTGCGACACATCAGTTTTTTTAATCTTTACCCATTTGTTGGGCACTAAACCATGGCTCCCTTTTGGAGGTGCCAAAACTTGATTCTTGGCATTGTGTACTGCCAGACTGAGTCTTTCATCAGTTTGGACAAGGCTGTCAGATGTTAGATTTTCAGTGGACATGGGCCGGCCTGTGACATGTTCAAAAGGGCATAGTCCATTTTCCTTGTGGTTTTCCTTAAGGCATCGTTTGTCATCATGTTTTTTTACATCTTCCATTAACAATGATGATTGTTTCCTGGCCAATTCAATTTGAATCTGTTTACTATGTAGAACAGTTTGTGAGTTTTGCTGAAGTTGTCTTAATGCCGCTGCATGTTTACCTCTCTCCTTTACGGCTTGTTTAGCAGCACTGTCTACTAGGACATCCTCTGTGGCTTCAGTTGTTGAGGTTTCATGGAGTCCATCAGCTTTTGGATAAGATGTCACTAGCTGGTGCTGCAGAGAGAGGTTCTTCAGTTTCCCTGTGGCTCCACAGCATTTAGCAGAGTCTGTTTTTGTTTGGCTGTCAACTGCTGAAACCTCTTCAACAGGTGGTCGTCATCACTTTGTCTCAAACTCAGCTTACAATCACGAATCCAGTGTCCTTCCTCGTTGCAATGTCTAAATCTTTCCTGAGTTTTCTCTCTTGAGTGTCTCTGATATTCACTTTTTTCGTATCCCATTGTCCTGTTGTTGTATGACAAGGTTTTGGATTGTAAAACTCTGAGATCGACTTCCTGTGTTCTTTCAATCTTTGCTGACCATTCTACAATCTGCATAAATGTTGTTCCAGTGCTGTCCCAGTCATCATACCTGATTTTAAGAGTTTTAGAAACCTCAGGTTTCAGTCCATTCACAAATATGGTTTTAAAAGGGATGCTAGTGTCTTCACAGAGTTCTTCAATGTTGTTGTTCAAACCAGCATGTTCCATCCAAGTTTGTCTGAAGCGTTCTTCAAATTCTGCAACACTTTCTCCTGTCTTCTGCACACAAGAGGTAATTTTAGCCCAATTAACCTCTGCAGGTTTCAGTTCAAATAAGAAGGTTTGAACCGCTTCCCATCCAGCTTCAATGTTTTCTTGAGATTCACCAATCCTTCTTTCAACACTTTCTGTAAGTCGTTGTTGGTCATTGTCTCTTAAGTTCACATTAACAATCATCACACTGTCCAGTGGATGTAAATTGTAGATTTTCTGCAAGCGTTGAAGAAATTGCCATACTTTCCGTGGTTGCTTGTACACATCTGGCAATTCTTTTGACCATTTGTCAACTTGCTCTGGAGTAGCTGGCTGGTATGTTCTGTATGGAACATATTTCTTTATTACCTTTTTTACTGTGCGAGTTCGTCGTTCACCATCTTCCTCATACTCCTCTTCATTTTCAGTTTCAGTTCTTCTGTTCTTAATAATTACAGGAGCAAGTCTAACCTTCAGTTTGTCCTTTGTAATTTCAGTATGTGTGTTGATATCTGCATCACTGTTATCAGAGCTGCTTGAAGCTTTTGATTCCAGTCGTTTGGAGAGCAAAGTTAACAACTTGTCATTCTGATGTAACAGTCTTTCTTTGTCCTTCTTTACAGTCTGTAATTGTTCAGCCAGTGCTCGAACCTTTGCTTTCTCTGCTTTTTTCTCATGTTGTAATTTGTCAGTTTCACATCTCTGTAGATGCTGTCGAATTTGTTTGAGCAAAATTACAGACAAGCCATCTCTGTTGGTGTATGTCCTTAAGCGCTGCATCTTTCCATAAGCCCTTTTAATGTCCGGCAAAGCCCATAGTCCACTCTCTGAGTACTTGATGCTGTACTTCTGGCAGATGTCATCATGGAACTTCCTCAGTCCCAGCCTTTTGTCCAGATATGCATTCAGATTCTCCAACATCTGATCAATGGTAACATGGTAACGCTTTAAAATAATGGTCCGTTGTTAATAAGTAGCTACGCAGGAAGTAATAGGTAGTACTACATTAACACTTAACTTAATACTATTAACTAATATAGAAGCAAGATTAACTAAGCAGTAAGTAATAGCTCATTTAGGACATAGGTAGTTCCTTATTAGTTATTTGATAATTACTAAAGGAAAATATTGTCATTGAGAACTACTTTGGAACTATGGCCAACTAATGAAGAATAACCAATTAATTACTAATCACAACAGCTACGTCTATAAAGTGAACAATTAGCTTCTTTATGGAAACGTATATATATATATATATATATATATATATATATATAGCCTATCCATATGATATATTTTATGAGCTCCATTAAGTTCAATGTCTCCAACTCTAATAACTTTAACGTTAGTGATATTATGCTGGGGAGGGCTTCTCTTCAGGAAGTGACAATAAATAATGATGTTCTCTTGTCAAAACATATTTGCATCCTTCATGAAAACTGCATTTATAGTGTTAAGCACAAAACAACATCTTCCAGATTACAATGTGTCTGGTAGAATATCACTAGTTCCTCACAGAAATATATGGCTGTACAGTATGTGTCAGATAATTTTATTGTAAATTACTTGTGAAATCCATGACTGAGTGTTCAATGTGATCTCATGAGAATACGTGTGTATTTTTACGTT
The DNA here is from genome assembly GCF_023724105.1 of Carassius gibelio. NCBI lineage: Eukaryota > Metazoa > Chordata > Actinopteri > Cypriniformes > Cyprinidae > Carassius > Carassius gibelio. Next base: position 52,413,874 of record NC_068417.1, read on the forward strand.
AAATGTGGTTCTATCACACGTATATTTACATACGTTTTCATGCACATAGAAACGTACAATTTATATGTATTTATAACAGTAAAACGTACAAATACATGTTTTTATTCAATTTATTGAAAGCAGTTTACTAGTCTATTTAATAGGAACTAACATTTCTGTGCATGCTGCAAACCATAGATACACACAAAAGCACAGCACACAATTACAAATCACATCCATTTTATTTGTTTGCTGTACTGCATATCTTTAGAATCCAGATGTTTGCAACGAACATATCCAAATTCAGCCCTTTATCAATGGTTCTTCATATTCATTCTCAGCAACAGCGTCCGTCACAGTCAAAGCTGAGCTCGCGCTCGTTATGAATTTGAAAATAGCGCCAGTGCGCCACGTTACGACATGATTTACGGCACTGATATCGAACGCTCATTGGTCCTCATCCAATTCGTCACAGATTGCGACATGTTGTGTTTCAGTTTATGACATTTGAATACTGCGCCAGTGCGCCTTCACGGAGAGAAGACAGATACATAATTTCATGGATTAATAAATTAAATTCTGCTCTGTACCCTATAAAAACTATTACCTCCATATAGAGGACTGCGACTGGAACTCATTATCATTTGAACTACTTTTGGTACCACTTTTGATATTTTCGCAAAAAATAAATGATTAACGTTACGTTTGTTTGTTTGTTATTTGTTTATTTATAACAGTAACGTTATGTAGTTTTAAGAAATGTTGTCTTTAAAATAAAAAATCTTTCACTTTAAAATAAATGGTCCAGATCACTAGTAACGTTAGTTCATGCGGACTGACAAGGTAACACTTGAGTAATTAGTCAGGAGTTGACATGTTTTTCACTTTAAAATAATGGGCCAGATCACTATAGTAGTTCCTGCGGACTGACAAGATAACACTTGAGTAATTAGTCAGGAGTTGACATGTTTTTCACTTTAAAATAATGGGCCAGATCACTATAGTAGTTCCTGAAATATGTTTTGACAAGAGAACATCATTATTTATTGTCACTTCCTAAAGAGAAGCCCTCCCCAGCATAATATCACTAACGTTAAAGTTATTAGAGTTGGAGACATTGAACTTAATGGAGCTCATAAAATATATCATATGGATAGGCTATAAATATATATATATATATATATATATATATATATATATATATATATATATACATACATATATATATATATACGTTTCCATAAAGAAGCTAATTGTTCACTTTATAGACGTAGCTGTTGTGATTAGTAATTAATTGGTTATTCTTCATTAGTTGGCCATAGTTCCAAAGTAGTTCTCAATGACAATATTTTCCTTTAGTAATTATCAAATAACTAATAAGGAACTACCTATGTCCTAAATGAGCTATTACTTACTGCTTAGTTAATCTTGCTTCTATATTAGTTAATAGTATTAAGTTAAGTGTTAATGTAGTACTACCTATTACTTCCTGCGTAGCTACTTATTAACAACGGACCATTATTTTAAAGCGTTACCGGTAACATTTGGAGGTTCTGTTCCATGTCTTTCTGTTGTTGGCCTCAATGCATGACTATTGCCTTTGTTTTGTGCAGACTCAGCCATGGCGAATACAGGAAAAGTGCCCTCAGAGGTGTGAAAACAGAACAAAAGGTGTTAGAACTGTTAAAGGTACTTATTCAGATTTAAATTCACAGCAGTCTGTTAGACTGACCATTTTCAGTTACACAGACAAATCATTAGTTTAAAAGCTCAGCTTAGTTTTCAATCTTCCATTTAAAACGAAACATTTACATTCAGGCTAATTTTCCTTGTTTAATGTCTGAATTGAGTTCTAGCTCAGAAGGCTGAATGCCTTTTTCAAATTTGTCCCTTAGACAATTTACATTATATATATATTTTTTTTTCTGTATTTTTATGGAAGGCAAACAAACTTATAGTTTCATGGTTTTATGCCATCATCTTCTAATTCGGTTTGAACATTAATTTAAATCTACATTAGTGGCTACTGAATTAGCACCCAGTCAAGAATTCCCAATTCTTGCAGCAACATCAGTCCCAATTCTATCTATGACTCCTACAGTCTCTGGAAAAATGGACTAAATTTTTTTTTTTTTTTTTTTTTTACACAATTCCTACAAACAAAAAGAGAAAGGACCAAGCTTATGCTTCTACAATCTCTTGATTACTGGTCTAAATTGTTTCTTTCACACAATTCCTACAGACAAAAAGAGAACGGACCAAGCCTCTGCTTCTACAATCTCTTTATGAACGGACTAAATTGTTTCTTAAACAATTCCTACAGATACAAACAGAAAGTACCAAGCCCTTGCTTCTACAGTCTCTTGATTACTGGTCTAAATTGTTTCTTTCACACAATTCCTACAGACAAAAAGAGAACGGACCAAGCCTCTGCTTCTACAATCTCTTTATGAACGGACTAAATTGTTTCTTAAACAATTCCTACAGATACAAACAGAAAGTACCAAGCCCTTGCTTCTACAGTCTCTTGATTACTGGTCTAAATTGTTTCTTTCACACAATTCCTACAGACAAAAAGAGAACGGACCAAGCCTCTGCTTCTACAATCTCTTTATGAACTGACTAAATTGTTTCTTAAACAATTCCTACAGACATAAAGAGAAAGGACCAAGCCTCTGCTACTACAGTCTCTTGATGAACGGACTAAATTGTTTCTTAAACAATTCCTACAGACTCCAGAGAACAGGATTAAGCCTATAATTACACATCTATGGCTCCTACAGTCTCACGAGAACGGACTAAACCTCTTTCTCGAATGATTCTTATAGACTCAAGAGGACTGGACCAAGCTATAAACACTTTTTCTATAGCTCCTACAGTCTCAGGAGAATTAACTAAATCATTTAAAAGGTTCCTACAGACTCAAGAGAAAGGCCTAAGCCAAACATTTCTTAAACAGTGCTACACTGGTTATTATGATTACACTACACACATCAAATGATCTGCTTACTTATGAAAAAGTGTTCTTTTAAGTTCTTTTAGAGAGCTGATAGTTTCACTCACCAAATTAGAATCTTTGAGAAGGGATCAAGTTGATTCAAATAACTTATGTCCACAGATGCGGTCTGTTGATCTTCAACACAAAAACTGTAGAATTTCCAAAACTCTTTTGTTCACTTCTTGTTGCAATTGGTGAGTTCTCTTCTTGTCAGTCTCTCCTGGCTGGCTCCGCCAAATTGTTAGATTTTGCTGTATCTGGCTGAGCAGTAGTTTGGGTGGCTCGCCAATGTACTAGATTTCTCTAATACATAAAATAAGTAAGCTTGATCAAAGTTCTTGTGGGGCCAAGGTGTGAATGGTAGTTGGTGTGAATGGTAGTTTTTAACACAGTGACTTTAGCAACGAACATGAACCTTGCAAAGAACGGGAGTTTATATATATATATATATATATATATATATATATATATATATATATGAAGAGTTCAGATGCAAAAACCTCTAAATGCCATCTGAAATTTTCATCTAAAATTAGGATTTTTATCAAGGTCCTATGTTTAGGTTGAGTCATTTTACTTCAATTGTGATGTGCAGGTCCTTTTCCAGGCTATTAAAGTGAAATAACTGAATATAAATATAGGATCCCGATAAAAATCCTAATTTTAGATGAAAATTTCAGATGGCACTTAGAGGCTTTTGCATCTGAACTCTTCATATATATATATATATATATATATATATATATATATATATATATATATATATATATATATATATATATATATAATCATACAACACGTTTTGTGCTTGTTTTTTTGTTTTTGTTTGTTTGTTTTTTAACAAAGGCCGTTATAATCTATAGTTCTTTTTGAAACCGTACTTGCTTACAACCCTAGTTTGCAAACCGGAAGAACTACATAATTAATGTGCTGTTGTTGTACCCCTGAAAAGGGGGAGAGAATTGATAAGTCAAACTCCACGATGCTTCTCCACTGATAACTTTATGTGTAATGGAGAAACACCGCGAGTTCTCTCCCTACTGGTTGACAAGGCAGCAGCAATCGATCGCAGAATTGTTGGACTAAACTAATTGATCACTGATTAACACAAAACTACTTAAATAACATATTTACACTGTATTAACCTTTTAAATGGACTCAAATATAATTACACAGACATATATATTTCACTCTGTCACACACTCCCCTACAAAATAAATGTCGTCTCGACATTATCTTTCTTTAACACAAGAGTCTTTTAGTCCCATTTGTGTTTCACACAAATTTTATAGTGTCAGAGTTTAACAGTCCATGGACTAAATACTACACTTTAAAAGCAACAGCTTATGAAAAAGAACAGTCCATTCAAAGTGCAAAAATTTAAAGAGGCATGGAATAAAAGTCCATATTTCCTTTGGTTTTCACGAGTCCAACAGCCTATCCAGGACTACGGTCCAAAAGGCAAACACTCCATAGAATTCTCAAAATTTCAAAGTTCAAAGACTGTTAAAGGAGATATTCCTCAGAAATAAAACAGTCAATGTTCCGTTTTCCAGCATTTAAATGTTCCTAAGACAAAACAGTCCATCAGTTCTCTAGATGTCAAACTGTATTAATGCAAAGAAACTCAAGATGTCACTCAAGTTCACAGTCTTAATGCACATTTAAGAGTTCATGGCCCCTCATTAGTGGACTCCATAGACAAAAGGAAAATGACAGTATTGCTCAACAGGGGGCAACAAGGTCAACAGTCCATGAGCAGACACATACGGTATGTGCTGTTGCGATGTCGGCAAGATTGCATTTAATTGTCTGACATTATAAGTAGGTATACCCAAATTATTATAGGTAAATACTCTTGGTGGGCGTCTTTCTCTCCTAGGCAGCTGGTAAGTTTGCTCCTCTTGACCCTCTTGGTCACTTTCAGCAGATGGCGTGGAAGCAGGAAGGTGTTCATCAGCAGGTAAGTTGATCTCTTGTTCTTGGTCACTCTCCATGGATGACAGTGAAGCAGGAACTTGTTTCAGGGCCTCATTTGGATACTCATCAGACTCTGTGGTCGGTAGTGGTTCAAGATTTTCAGATTCAATAACAGTCTTTGAAGGTGGAGCAGTTTCAAAAGGTAAGTGTTCGCAAGGCATTAATACGTTGCGATGGAGGACTCTGGATCTTCCCTTTCCCTTTTCTGGCTTAACTTCATAAATTGGAAGCTCGCCACCCATCAGTCGCACAACTACATGGATGCTGTCTTCCCAGAAATTACGAATTTTACCAGGGCCTCCTCGCGGTGTAAGGTTCTTTACAAGAACACGATCACCTGGCTGCAATGTGGTGCTCCTCACCTTTTTGTCAAAGTTCTTTTTGTTCCTTTCAGCAGATTTTTTAGCACACTCTCTTGCAATTTTATATGCCTCTTCCATTCCATGTTTCCATTTCTCCACATACTCTTTCTGAAGGTAGGAGCTTCTGAATCCAGTCCAAAGAACATGTCGACAGGCAGTCTTGGAGACCTTCCATATAATAGGTAAAAAGGAGAAAACCCTGTGACTTCTGAGCGGGTACAAATGTAAGCATACAGCAACTTATTTAGAGAGTCTTTCCAGTTCGATTTTTTTATTTCTGTGAGCATTCTTAGCATTTGTAACAGTGTCCTGTTAAAACGTTCGGCTTGGCCATTGCCTTGCGGTTGATATGGGGTCGTTCTGGAGCCTGTGATGTTACATTATTTTTGGAGCTGTTCAAACAACTGATTCTCGTATTCTCAACCTTGATCATGATGGATGCGGGAAGGAAAACCAAATTTTAAGGCAAAATAATTGAATATGCGATCTGCAGCTGTTTTACCTGACTTGGATGTCGTGGCATATGCTTGGGCAAATCGAGTGAAATTATCTACTATCACAAGGATGTACTCAAAACCTCCTTTGCAGCGGTCTAGATGAAGAAAGTCAATTGAAATCAATTCAAATGGCTGGGTCGAAACCATGTTTGTTAATGGGGCTCTTGTCTCATGACAAGGCTTTTTCTGCTTTAGACATCTGCATGTTTTTGTGACATAATACTCAATGTCTGCCTGCATATGTGGCCAAAAGAAATGTTCACGGATGAGTGAGAGAGTACGATCTGTACCTTGATGGCCCATTTCATTGTGAAGCTCTCGCAAGACTGTTACTTTGTATTTCTCCGGCAGGACCAATTGTGTGCGTGTGGAAGTGGTTCGGCAGAGGATACCATCCTGATTAATGGCAAGTTTTCCCCATTCACGAAACAGACATTTTGTTTTTGAACTGTATGTTCTGAGATCTCTCACTTTTGGTTTTGTACCAGACAATTTGCATTCATATACAGGACTGATATCCTGGTCATTCATTTGAGCATCTTTTATTACATTTGCAGACAAAGGGGTAATTGTTGGAACTGCTAGACAGGACTGAATAGATGAACAGTTGGTCAAGACTGACCATGGGATGCTGGGTCCTTCTTGAGCTTCTACAGCCTGAATGGTAGCACCTATTATGTCTGATGACAACTCCTCAGAGCACTGTTTCATCATACTACCTATTTCGAGGGGCAATCGGGACAGTGTATCCGCGTCAATATTTTCACGACCTGGGCGATATCTGATTGTGAAGTGGAAATCTGCCAATTCAGCCACCCATCTGAAACCGGTAGCATTCAATTTGGCTGTTGACAGGACATATGTAAGGGGATTGATGTCACTATATACAGTAAAAGTTGGCGCATATTACAAATAATCACAAAATTTTTCAGTGATTGACCACTTTAAAGCAAGAAATTCAAGCTTGTCTGAGTGTAGGTGGTAGTTTTTCTCAGCAGCCGTTAGAGTGCGGGATCCGTAAGCAATTACACGAAGTTTCTCACTTTGTTTCTGGTATAATACTGCACCTAACCCTTGAGCTGACGCGTCTGTATGCAGTATAAAAGGCTGTGAAAAGTCAGGAAAAGCTAGTACGGGGGGCTGGAGCAGACAATCAATTAGCTGTTCCAGAGTGCTCTGATGTTGTTCAGTCCAGGTAATGGGCTTACTCAATGGAACACCAGTTCTAATGCATTTTGTCTTTGATTGTCTCTGACTCATTTTCAGGTGAGCATTATCTTCTGGAGTACTTTTTAACAGGTCATATAAAGGGCTAGCTATTCGAGAGAAATCTTTAATGTACTGTCTGTAGTAGCTAAGCAGACCAAGAATTTTCCTCAGCTCACCCACATTCTTTGGTTGTTTGTCTTTCAGGGCTCTGACAGCTTCTGTATCTGCCGGATCAACTTTACTTCCCTCTGCAGAGACGATCTTACCCAGGTAGCAGTAGCCCTCATAGTTACCCAGGTTTGAAAAACTCACACTTGCTCGGTTTAAGTTTGATACCATGTTGTCTAAGCCTCTGCAATACTTTCCTCACATCCTGGACGTGGTTCTCAAAGGTTTTACTAAACACCAAGGTGTCATCGAGGTATGGAATGCAGATCTCATCCCGCAAGCCATCTAAACACTCCTCCATACATCGCTGGAAGGCTGCGGGAGCATTCATCAGCCCGAAAGGAATACGCAGCCATTCATACAGGCCCCAGGGTGTCACAAACGCTGTTAGTTGCTTACTTTCCTTTGACATGAACCCCTGGTGGTAGGCCTTTCCTTGATCTAGTGAAGAGAACCAGGAATTACCACCTAGGCTGTCCATAATGTCTTGTACCCTTGGAATTGGTTGTCTGTCCGGATGAGTCTTTCTGTTAAGATCCCTATAATCAATACATAAACGGAGACTGCCATCTTTCTTTCTCACGCACACAATTGGAGACAACTATGAGGAGTTGGATTTTTCCTGATACACCCAATGTCATTGTCTGATTTAGAGAATGATTGACACTCTTCTCTTAACATTTGTTGTACTAACTGTCTCTGATGTTCACTCAGGTGGCTAACATTGACTGGCAGGTCCCAAGAAGCAGTATTGGTGTTGTCATGACAGTTCTCCACAGCCTTGATGGGACATACCCCAACAGCGGTAGGGTTTTCTGGTACTTCAAACATACTAGCAGGGAGGACATTCTTGACAAGCTGTACTGTACCAATCGGAGTCTGGCCCATCAGAGTGATATCGTGATCAGTATCATTGTATACCTCAATTGCGATTTTTGTTTTTTTCAGCCTTACTAGACTTTCTTTGAATTCAAGCCCATCTGCCCAGCAAGGATTCACATCAGGCTCAAAAATGAGTGTGCTATCCTCCTTAACTGGCAGCATGTACACTCGGCATGAGACCTGTACCATACTCCGTTTGGGAATGACAGCATGGGCTTTCATCGTCTTTACAGTGTATTCACATGAGCTCTCTGCACTCACAAGTTTGATAAATGTCTGGACTTTGCTCCTCTTTAGGCTGGGGAATGCGGCTTTAACAGTTCTCTCAAGCATGTTGTTGCTCACAGTACTTGGCTGGACTTGTTCAATGGCGTTCACAATTTTTCTATCACATTGAAACCTATGATAGGGTGTGAGAGGTTCTGACCCCTCGCTACGAGTATGGGAATGACAAGCTCGGTATGGTGAGATGTCTGTGACGCTAGTCTGAAAGTCACTTCAACATATCCAATGTAGGGTATATTAATACTGTTGGCAGCCACAAGGTTCAACACATTTGGAGACTCGAGAATATCAAAAACATCTCTCAGTGGGACTTCCGGTAAGTATTCCTGTTTCCACAATTCATCAATAACACACACCTGAGAGCCTGTGTCCCACAGTGCTTGAATTTGATGGCCATGCAGGTAACATTCAACAAGACATTGCCTTCCAACTAGTGATGTCACAGAATACTGGTTAACTCGAGTGCTACAGGAGGCATAGACACTCATCGTCAGGTTGGAATTTGAAACTGGTCTTGGTGGGTTGATACAAGTTCGCTTATGTTCAGTCCATTGGTAAGTTTGACAGATCTTAGAACAATACAGTATCGTTTTACATCGTGAACACTGCTTCATTTGCTTCTCTGTTTTTCCACAGGCTGCACATCTTTGGGACTGGTTAGTGGGTCTGGTTACTCCCTGTCCCGCGGAAGTAACTGCTCTCCATTTAAAGGACTCTCTCTTGAAGGCTTAATGCCACGGATTCTGCATCCTGCTTGGAAGTGCTCACCACTGCCACATCTAAAACAATGCATGCAACGGTCCTCTGTTCTTTGTTGTTGACAATTAAAGCATTTTCTTGCTTGGGTACGAGTAGGGGGTGCATAGTATTGTCGGGTTATATACTGGGGTGGAAACTGAGTATTCACTCTCATTTGGTTGGTGCCCGGTGATGCCCAATGTGGCTGCAATTGACACTGAATTACTTCTCTTTCAGGAACTCCCTGTGCAGGAACAAGACACTGTGGTGAGGCGAAAACTGGTTGCTGCATTGTTTCTCTGATTTGAGATATTTCAGCGCTGAGTGATTTGAGTGAAGCTACATCAGTTTTCAGTTCTTTCAGTTCTGACAGCACATGGGAAGATGAATTTGGTGCACTTTGAGTTGCACTGGATTTCTTATCAATGGTTACATCACTAGACTGAACTGCATGGACAACAGTTGTTGTGTGCTGCACATTGGTTTTCTTTTTCTTTTGTCTTTCTGCCTCATTAGCACAAGCAATGTTTAATTTCTCCAACAGAGCCTCATCTGTGGTTTTTGTGTCAAGAAGAAGGGGTTGCATATCTACTTTAACACTGTCATTTTGGAGACCGGTGAGTACTGTATGTAAAAACATGCTTTGAACTAATGCTGGATCATACTTGAGGCTTGATTCTGCTTCTTGAGATGCAAACAAGATTTTCTGGCGCAAATCAAGAACACGCATAAGGAAATTCTGTGGTGTCTCTTTGTTACCCTGGCATTCAGAGGTAAGTTGCTTATACAGTTCAGTGGCACTCTTTTCTTGGAAGTGAGAGCGCAGAATTCGTCTTAGTGTAGGAAGAGTCAGATTTGGCTTTCCTTCTAAATAGCTTCGTAACTGTAAGCTTGGAGAGATGGCACGAATAACTGCATCCGCAATCTCACACTCTGGGTAGCCTCTGCTCAGACCGTTCTCAATTTGATGTGCCAAACTTGAAAAACTTAATTTCTCTCTTTGGCCTGGGTCTCCGATTTGTCCAGAAATTTTAAAATCTTTGCGCCAAGGTGAGCTTGAGTGTTGGGCATTGACTGACTGTTGCGGCAGGGCAGCAATTTGTAATTGAGGCTGAATAATACTTTGTTTTGTGCTTACCTCTTCTAATTGTTGGGTTAAACTTAGTTTTTTTTTCATTGTACTTTTTAGCTCGTCTAACTCCTTTTGTAATTTATCTCTTTCAGTGATTTCACTCTGGCCTACTGTTTCACTAGCCTGTTAATACCAGACTCTGCTACTTCACTTTGCTTGTCTGGAATGGCATAATAGAGAAGTGTTATCTCTCTCGCTAGGGGGCGCTTGTCTGAAGTTTAAAATCATTGGTTACTGTAAGCCAATCAGATACGTTTAGTTAGACGTATGTTATGCGCCTGTACAGCCACATCGAAGCACAGACATCATGCATCGAACTCAAATCTATGATTGAACTTCCACTGTAAACCTGTTGTTAAATACTCTTCTTGTTCTGGCTTCAGTTTGAAAAAGAGTTGAATGTTCTCCATAACAGAGCGAATTGCTTCCCGTGTCTCATTTCCCATTTCCGCGGTCGTTTCGGTTTTCGATTTCTCTAACCTACAATTTAAAACTCGGTGCTTAGCATCTACGTCACGGCTCTCAGCCCACCCTCTGCTCGTTGATTGGCCCGGCTGTTTTCAGACCGGTGGCAAACAGAAAGCTCTGACGCTGTATCAGACTGAGTACAGAAGCGAAATGAAATTGAGCGGAAGTAGGAAGTCTGACGTAGTCAGGCTACTGTTTCACACTCAGTGACTGTATTCAATTCTATAATTTGATCTCTCAGTCTTAAGAGTTCAGACATGCCACCATCTTCTAGCTCAGTAATTCCTTCGAGATGTTGGAGGATGTAGGAGGTCAGAGACATACGAGATTTAGATACAATCTTCTCTGGATCTGCCACATGAAGGAATTCACGAACACTTAAAAGCTTGTTTTTTGATTTGGAATTTAGCATGGTGATAACCTCATCTTGCATTTTCTCGAGCACTGTTGTCTCCATTGTGACACTAGAGTGGACTTTTTCGCTGAGTAGTGGGCTTATTTGAGACTAACGGAACTTATCTGTTTCACCTGATGATCTCTGTGGCCTCAGGGCTACGGTTCTTTTGTCTCTTTCGTGCCTTTACTGCAGGAACTCTTTCCACCTCACTGTTGGCCTAGGTGGGTTTTTTTTGGGGGGGGGGGGGTGTACTGCATCAGAAGCTGTCTGCCAGGTAAGTGACGACTGCACTCCAAAGAGTAAGTCCCAGCGGTGCCTCCAAAATGTTGTACCCCTGAAAAAGGGGAGAGAATTAATAAGTCAAACTCCACGATGCTTCTCCACTGATAACTTTATGTGTAATGGAGAAACACCACGAGTTCTCTCCGTACTGGTTGACAAGGCAGCAAGAATCGATCGCAGATTTGTTGGACTAAACTGATTGATCACTGATTAACACAAAACTACTTAAATAACATATTTACACTGTATTAACCTTTTAAATGGACTCAAATATAATTACACAGACATATATATTTCACTCTGTCACACAGTCTATCACTTTGTAATCCGCTACAACAGGGAATTGTTATTTCTTTCTCATGACTGGATGTCTGGAACATAAAACTTAAAGTGCATTCAGGGGTATGGGATGAGAAACACATTAGGCTGTTCAGAATTTGAAATTGTGAATGATAACTAGATGAAATTCAATTTTGAAATTTTTTTTGTGATAGCCCTTATTTGTGATCACACCCAAAGGTAGCCCTCATAGTGGAATAGTTCAAGTGCTTTGTATAACAGTTGGTCTAATCATTGTGGCCCCTTCAGTTGCTTAATTATAAGGCTCACAACATGCATCAATGTCAAAGTGCAGAGGTCAATATTTCAAAGTAGGAGCAATGTACAGCCTTCGGCAATGGCATGCTGTTACTCTGCTGATCAAGACCTTTACAATGATGTATTTGGTTTAGTCCTATGTCAGGGTTTTGCACTGGCACTGTTTGTCTTGTGTTTTGTTTCTTGTGTCTATGTCTTGTGTCAGCACATGGCTTTGTTGATCGTTTTCTTGGCCATGTGTTTCCTTAGCCCCTCCTCCTTGTTTCCTCTTTACCACACCCTCTTGTTTGTCTAATTGTGCTCACCTGTCCCTCAAGTGTTTTCCTCCCCATTTATAGTGCCCCTTGCCCTATTGTCTTTGCCGGTGGTGGTGTAACGCCATCTTGACAGGACATCCGGTGTGTGAGACGTGGCGGAGTGGCGGCATATGGCGGCCAATTCAAATAAGTCAAAGAATACGTATAATATGAGGAATCAAGGAAATCAAACTGGGAATGGATCAGAGACTCTAAGAATGGGAGAAACAGGTGAAGAGGAGGATGATATGGAGGCAGGATGGAATATGGCCAGAACAGGAAAAAAGGTTAACAAAAAGAGGAAAAAAGGTAAAGAGGAAATATCAGAAAGTAGTTCAATAGCTAGTGAGGAAGAGGGGGATGAGGGCAATAATGTCAATAGGGAATTTAGGATAATACTGAAGTTTAAAGGAGATTTAGGAGTTTTAGGAGTTAATCCATTGAAGTTGACATATGAACTGAAAAAGCTGGTAGGAGAGATGGAGCTTTAATGATAGCATGTAGAAATGAGGAACAAAAAAATAAAGCCATAAAAATAAAGACAACTGGGAAAAAGATAGTAATGAGTTACAGGATTGTAGGACAAGAGTCATGGGTGTCCGGAGTAATAAATGGAATTCCGTTAGGAGTTACGATGGAGGAATTAAAAGATAATTTAGAGGGGGTAAAGGTCATAGAAGCAGTCCGACTACAAATGAGCAGAGAAGGTAAAAGAATGGATAACTTATCAGTACGTCTAAAATTGGAGAGAAAAGAAGTACTAGATCGGATTAAGTTGGGTTATATCAGTTACCCGATAAGGTAGTATATAGCCCCTCCTTTGAGGTGTTATAATTGTCAACGTTATGGACATACTGCGTTAGTGTGTAAGTCTAAAATGAGGTGTGCGCGATGTGGAGGAGAGCATGAATTTGGGAAGTGTGGAGAGGGAGTTGGATTGAAGTGTTGCAACTGTGGAGGTAATCACAATGCGGCATATGGAGGTTGTGAGGTGAGGAAAAAGGCAGTGGAAGTTCAACAGGAAAAGTCAAAGAATAATGGGACATATGCTGAAGCTGTGAAAGCGGTAAATGATAGATATAGACAAAGTGGAACTGAGAGAGTGGAGTATGGGAAAATAAATGAAGATACAGGAAGAATGGATGAAGGTAGATTACCAGAAGATGCAATGATAGTTACTAAGAGAAATTTTGTGCTCTTTATTGGGGAAGTAATTAATTGTACAGCGCAAACAGAAAGGAGAACAGAAAAGCTACAAATAATAGTAAAAGTGGCAGAGAGATTTCTAGATATAAAAGGATTGAAATGTGAAGACATAATGAAAAACCTTACAGAATCTCAGTCAAGTCAGGAATTAAGGTGTACTCACACTAGGCATGGTTGCCATGAACCGGGCCGGAGTACGATTGTCCCCCCTCCCCACTCCCCCTCTGGCCTGCACTCACATATAGGGTTTCAGCATTCGTGCCGGAGCACGCTTACGTCATTATGGTGCGACGGTTTCGGGATAAACAGGAAGAGTGGTGCTCTCTGAACACAATGGATTCCATCGCTCTGTTTTCTTTGTGGATAATTTTGTGTCGTTTGGTCCACAGCCCTCTCACAGACTGTTGTTAAACAGATGTGTCGCCTTCGCGGCGTGAAAATTTTCACGTAATCGTGCTGCTCGTATGAGGATGTTTGCAAGGTACCAGCTGAAGTGCAGCAAGGACTTTGCAGTTTTTAGTTTTTATGCGTTTTGCACCTCTGCCGTAGACCAAAGCGACCCTTTCCCTGCCATGTTGGTTTTGGAGCGTCGCAAAACCGTGACGCAACGCGTCCTTTTCCGTGCTCCGGCACGGTTAGCGCTCACCCTGCATGCGAACCGCGCCCGAGTCCAACTGAACCGTGCCCTGGCCCACCTCTTCCAAGCAGGCCAGGACCGGCCAATCGAGCCGCGCCCGGGCACGGTTTGGAGCACTCACACTAGTCAAACGAACCGCGCTTTGGTGGTCAAACGCACTCGGGCACAGTTCAAACTGGCTAGTGTGAGCACACCCTTAGAGGTAGGCTAGTATGTTAGCTCTATTACAATGGAATGCTAGAAGCCTGTATGCTAATGGACAAGAATTTAAAGGGTATATAAACCAAATGAAAGATAATCCAGATGTGATATGTATTCAAGAATCATGGTTGAATCCTAGATTAGAATTTGTCTCGAAAGGATACATAAGTGTGAGAAGAGATCGGGTAGAAGGAAAAGGAGGAGGATGTGTCAGTTTTGTAAAAGAGGGAATACCATATAGAGTTTTGGAGAAAGGGGAAACGATGGAATATATAGTAGTAGAAATATGGGTTGGAAATAAGAATTATGTTATAATAAACTTTTATAATCCGTGTAAAAAAAATAACACAAGAAAGTATGGGAGCAATAAAAGGATTAAGAGAAAAAAAAAGAGAAATATGGTGTGGGGATTTTAATGCCCATAATACTTTATGGGGAGGTTTATTGACAGATACAAATGGTATGGTCATTGAAGAGGTAATGGAAAAGGAGAATTTAGTTTGTATAAATGATGGAACAAAAACTTGTATGGATGTAAATTTAGGGAGGGAATCAGCAATTGATCTAACTATTGTTTCTAATGAATTAGGGGGAATAATAAATTGGGAGGTATTAAATTGTACAGTGGGTAGTGATCATTTTCCAATATTAAGTACAATTGTAAATAATGAAATAAGGAAGATAAAGAAAGTAAATACAGGAGAGTGGAAATATGAGAAGGCAGGTTGGGAAAATTTGAAAGAATATGTGAGGAAGCATTGAAAATGATCAAGATGAAAGAAAGAATAATAATTGAAAGAATATATACAGAAATAATATCAGTGATACAGAATGCTGCAAGAGAATGCATTCCAAAAAACAAAGGAAAAAGGGAGGGGAAAATAGTCCCATGGTGGAATGAGGAGTGTGCAATAACAGTTAAGAGGAAAAGGAAAGCATTTAAAATTCTAAGGAAAACTCACAATTGGGAAAACATGATAATATATAAAAAGGCACAAGCAGAAACTAGAAGAACAATAAGGGAAGTGAAGAAAGAATATTGGAGAGCATATTGTGATGAAATTGGGAAAAATACTCCAATAGGGGAAGTATGGAGTATGATTAAAAAGATGAGTGGCATTAGAAGAGAATATGAGTATCCTGTGTTAAGAAGTGGAGAAGAAATAGCAATAAGTGATGAGGAGAAAGCAGAAATGTTTAGAAAAGAATTTTCAAAAATAAATAGTTCGAATAATTTGATGAAGGAATGTAAGGAAATGAGGGAGAAGTTATTAAAAGAACATCCATTTCTTTTAGGGAAAAAAAGAGTAACAAATAATATTCTAGATGTGCCTTTTTCATATTCAGAATTGAAGAGCGCATTAAAAAACACAAAAGCGTCAACTCCAAGACAGGATGGAATTAGTTATGTAATGTTAAAAAGTTAAGTGAAGAATCTCTTAAAGTTATTCTAGAGTTTTACAACAGGGTATGGGAAGAAGGGACGTTACCTAAGAATTGGAAAGAAGCTGTAATAATTCCTATTAGAAAACCAGGTAAAGATACAAGTATTCCACTAAACTACAGACCGATAGCATCATACGGAGAAGAATAATTTTTTTCCCCATATCAAAATGGTTTTAGACAGGGAAAAAGTACAATGGACTCAATTATTAATTTGGATTCAGATATAAGGAAAGCTTTGATAAATAAAGAAACTCTAGTAGCAGTTTTCTTTGACGTAGAAAAAGCATATGATATGCTATGGAAGGAAGGTTTTTTGATCAAATCAGATCAAATTGGAGCAGACGGAAAATTATATAATTGGATTAAAGAGTTTTTAATGGAAAGAAATATTAAAGTAAAGATTGGGTAATATATATCAAGGAAAGCAATAATTGAGAATGGAACTCCGCAGGGTAGTGTCATAAGCCCTTTGTTGTTTATTATTATGATAAATTATGTATTTGCAACAATAGATAAGAATATAAATAAATCACTGTTCGCGGATGATGGAGCGCTGTGGTTTAGAGGTAGGAATGTAGAATATATTGTTAATAAAATGCAAGCAGTGTTAAAAAGTGTTGAGAAATGGTCTTATAACTGGGGTTTTAAATTTTCAGTGGAGAAAACTAAATATATATTTTTTACAAATAAAAGGTCAAGTATTGATTTAAAGATGAAGTTATATAATAAAGAAATAGAACAAGTTAAAGACATAAGATTTTTAGGTATGTGGTTTGATGCCAAAGCTACATGGAGTGTACATATAAACAAGATGGGGGAAAAGTGTAAGAAGATATTAAACGTAATGAGGTGTATTTCAGGACGAGAATGAGGGGCTGACAGAGTGGCATTAAAAACAATTTATTCAACAATGATAAGAGCAATATTAGACTAGAATTAAAAGTTAGTGAACTAACTTTGATATTGGCTTGGCCATCTTGGCCATGGGGCAAAAGAGCCACAGTACTTGTGTGCCCAACATTCTTGAGTTGCCCCGCTGCAAAAAATAAAAAATAATAATACCATAAAAAATACACCTGCAACAGTCTTTTTCCATGGTCCCTTGCTGTTTTCTTTTTTAATAAAAAGCCTAGGCTATGATAACAGCTACGACAGGGTTGTCTAGCTGAATGCAAAATAAGTCATGCAAAAACCATAATCTACTAAATACCATTCAATTTAATCTTATTTTAATAGTACTGACAACATATTTTAAGTTATCACACTACTGAAAAATTAAAGAAGGGACACTATATATAGTATACTTCGGTGAGTCAAGAGCTAAACAAAAAGTCCTGTTTCATTACAAAATACTGTAACTTTTATAAACGTTATACTATCACCACAAAATTTTAATTAATATTTATTAAAAAATAAATATTTCATAAAACAGAAACTTAAATATATTATTTCTATAGGCTAAACAAAACAGAAACGAAAAAAGACTAAATAATAAGGCTGAATAAGCTGATCTATAGCATGTTAAATGATGGTTGCCTGTCTATGAATGGTACACCCCTCTAAGCTCACAGAAGTGGTTTGACCCAAGTCCTCAGCAGCCAATGACACTGACCTGTTCAAAGTACTTCACGTGTATTTAAAACGTGAAATACACGTTAAATACACGCTGATTTTTTCACGAGTAAACAACACGTATTTAACGCTTTAAATAAGTGTTGTCTACGCGTGAAATACACGTATTTAACGTCTTGTTGACACGTTAAAATTCACGTGTATTTGACCCTCTTGGCCTTCCATACACATTAGATAAAATGAAGGGAGACGTGAAAAAAGGACATCGCGTACTTTATCACATAATACTTGTTCGACAGCACTTGTTTAGTTTAAAAGACATGTCAAGCTTTCTATAGATATATCTCTCTCATGTCTCTTCGTTGAGTATTCATGGAGTTACAGTTCATTTTAATGACGTGTTTGTAAATGAAGATCAGCGCAGACAAGGTTGAAGACAGCACACCTTGTTTGTTATCTTTATTTTATAAGGGCACAAAGTTTTGTTGTTATTATGTTTGTATCCAAAAAAAGTAGACCCTTTACAGATTCGATTGATGTATTGCTCTTATCTGTAAGATTAAAACTGAAAATGTAATTTAAGTAATTGTCGGGGTTTTCAGGAGAAAATGCCTCAAAACGCGTATATGCGTTAATCGACTCCAGAGTTAAAAGGCTGTCGTGACTTTTTTCCTTCCAGTATTCATAAGCTGTATCACGCTGTCAAATTATATTTCATTTTGCACACATAAACATCTCAAAAACACCTGAATTCTGCTCTTGTTGTGTTCTAATGGGTGGACTAGTGCTGTGATATTATTTTTGGAAGCTCTTAAAAAATGCTGATGAAGTCCTCATTTCTCTCTCGTCTTTCTCTCTGTTCTTTGGTCAGAGACATAATTTATTAATGAGATATCTGACCCGGTAATAATAACATATGTTGATTTAGCTTGTCAGTGTGAATGAAATGTGTAGCCTATTTATTTGTCTGATCTCGCCCTAAACGCGGCTGTCATGTGACTTTGTTTTCCCCTTTGCGATGTCAAATATTGCATTTTGCACACATACACGGCTCAAAAACCCCTGGACTTTTCTCTAAGTGTGTTCTAATGGGTGGATTGTGTGCATTCGCAGGAATATTTATTTTAAGAAGCTCTTAAAAATATATATATAAATGACTTTACCATGTTGTGACGATGGATAACAATGTGAGGTTCAGCCTGACAGATAAAATCTCACAATCACATATAAACACTCATTTTCATGTGTATAATATATTCTTCTAATTGTTTTGTGCCGTTTCGCTGCAGTGTTTTAATGTGACAGGCTGTAAATTCTCTTCAAGTGTTCAGACCCAGCCGGCACATGACCGACCTTCAACGTTGAAATATGGTTGAAATAAGGTCAGTTGGGGTTTCAACGTTGAAACAACGTTGATTCAACGTTTAAAGCTGAATGGTTGAAAAACATCCAGCACATGACCAACTTTCAATGTTGAAATATCGTTGAAATAAGGTCAGTTGTGGTTTCAACGTTGAAACAACGTTGATTCAACATTTAAAGATGAACGGTTGAAAAACTTCCAGCACATGACCAACTTTCAATGTTGAAATATGGTTGAAATAAGGTCAGTTGTGGTTTCAACGTTGAAACAACGTTGATTCAACGTTTAAAGATGAACGGTTGAAAAACTTCCAGCACATGACCAACTTTCAACATTGAAATATGGTTGAAATAAGGTCAGTTGTTTTAATGAAACAACGTTAAAAATGTTTAATGCTAAATGGTAGAAAAAGGTTAACAAGCTTTTAAATTATTTATATTAAATTATTTAAATTAATTAATTTATTATTTTAATAGCATTTTAAAATATTTTAGTCATGATACTTATTCTAAAATCTAAAGGTATATGTTAAATATTATCATCATTAACAACAATAAAACTATATACATTTCGCTGCTTTATCAAACTGAAACAACTCCCATTGGTAGTTTTATTTTATTACTTCTATCATGATTGGTTAATCTGGCTGTCATTCAGGAAACTGGACAATGAATCGGTTCGCGCCTTTCTACATTTAAAAATATGACCGTTATTGTCGTCTTTCTGTGAGTGAGGCGGATAACTGTGAGCTGCTGCTCGTTATAACTGACTGCTCGGTCGGTCCCGAATTATTTCATATTTGCCTGTACATT
Organism: Carassius gibelio; assembly: GCF_023724105.1. Taxonomy (NCBI): domain Eukaryota; kingdom Metazoa; phylum Chordata; class Actinopteri; order Cypriniformes; family Cyprinidae; genus Carassius; species Carassius gibelio. The sequence continues at coordinate 52,433,381 of NC_068417.1, forward strand.
TTTTTTATTTATTTTGAGCGAATTTGAGTCGTGACATGTCAATGGAGAACAAAAACTGTGAACACAAGAAGGGTCAGGTGTTCTGCGAGGTCCTGAAAACATCCTGTCAAAATGAGGTAAGAAAATCGCTAACGTTATCTTTATTATCTTTTGAAAATAGTAAAGTATTACCAGAGTTTACAAATGGGTAGCTTAAATGACATGTAACCTGCAGATAAATAAATACCCGTGTGTCTATTTTTGCATTGCTTTATCACAGATGATCAAGTTAGATGCTCACCCAATGTGTTGCTGGTAAGTTATGTGTTAATGTCTGTCTTTTAGAGATTTTCCCATATTTTCCTGATATGAATCCCATGCATTAGGTGTGTTATATATGTTTGTATTCTTATAATAGTTTCAAAGTGTTTTCTGAAACATATAAGTGCAAATGTCGGTATTTAAATAATATAATTTTAATGAATTAATAATAAAAGGATTGTTAAAGCCATGGTTCTCAAAGTGTCAGGCCCCCTCTAGTTGTTATGCAGGTGAAACACTAAATTAAACTAATTAATGTTAATACATTTTAACTTAATCTTTGAGTAAGTTTTTTTTTTTTTTTTGCACATTTAAGTATGTTACAGTTAAAGTACAGTACAGTTTTGTAACTTTTGTTACATAATTACATTTAAAATTACATTTTAATTTAAACTTTTTTTTTCATTTACCTGTGTATAAGCACAGTTGTAGTGTTAATGTTCAAACTGTATTTACCATAGTAAAGTGTCTGACAACAATAAATATTCTTATTAGAATAAAACTGCCTCATTTTTTAACTGTAGACCTGCAGCTGAATAGTTTGGCCTACTACGCTGCTTAAATGTAATGTTGGTCATTATGGTGCAACTTAATATTTAATAACAAATATTTTCTGAAGTGGTACTTGGTATAAAAAGTTTGAGAACCAGTGGTTTAAAGAAATGGTATAATATGAAATCCTGCTTTTAAAGAACTTTTCAGTAAACCATTTCTTCTTTCCCCTTGTAGAGTCATCGAGGATCCAGCTTGTTCTTGAAACATTGGTAAGAAATTGTTCATCTGCTACATTGCACTGTCACTTCTGCTAGAGATGCTTTGACCTTTTGTGATAGGTTTTGATTGTACTTAGTTTAATAAAAATTTACTGAATTAGATTTTACTTATTTTACTACACTGTATTGCTAGTGTTCTGATTAAAACAGTGTAACTGGGGGCTCTGAAAACACTGCTTGTGAATAATTTGTTAATATTGTACATTTTCATCTGAATACATTAAATAAGTGTTTAATGAATAGTGTTGTCCACTTTGTTTCCAACTTCACTGTTACTGAACTGTAAAGTGAAACTATTGTGTAATTTATTTTGCATTCAGTTTTCAGTTAAATATATTTCACAATATCAAAGTTATTGTCAAACATTGTGGACATACCTAAACAAACTGGTTAAATCTTATGTTCCCTCCAGAAGTTTGCCCTCTGCAAGTGAACGACGCCTTGTGGTGCCATCCCAAAGAAGTTCACAATCACTCTCTCGGACCTTTTCCTGGACTGTGCCCAGCTGGTGGAATGACCTCCCAATCTCAATCCGAACTGCTGAGTCTTTACTCATTTTCAAGAAACATTTTAAGACTCATCTTTTTCACCAGAACTTAACCAACTAATGCTAGCACTTTTCCTTCTTTTCTTGTCTTTCATATTAAAAAAATATATTAAAAAAACCTGGCTATGCGTTCTGTACTAGACTAACTGAGACTTGTCATAGCACTTGTATCCTGTTGTTGTTCGCTTGTACACCTGACTGCTTCTGTTGTTCTTATTTGTAAGTCGCTTTGGATAAAATCGTCTGTTAAATGATTAAATGTAAATGTTTCTACAGGACGGTACAGAAAGTGCAGAAGTGGGAGAGAGTGGAGGGGACGGCATCAGAAAGGACCTAGCGCTGGGACACTTTCAAGGATCACCCGAAGCACAACCACACTGTATACACTAGGGCTGCTGGTTCTAACATTTTAGAGTGCCCTGCGGTAGAAATCTCATTCTGCATGCCCCACGGTAAAGAAGACACATTTCCCATTAGAAATCAACTGGTTGAAGGTTCCCTGCTCGTACTGTTCAACACATTTTCACTGCACAAATGTACACAACTCTTGTAATGAGACACATTACTAAAACATGTTTTTGACAGAAACTGTAGTTTTCCACCCAAATAAAAGATCCACTGGTTTCAGTCATAAAGGTACAAGGGTTTGTCTTGTAAGTGCTGCAAAAAATATGCATTTATGTGCCAATTTTTTTTTACAAAAACCTTTAAATATTATTGTATTTGGATTGTTCTACTCCATGTTTTTAGCATTACCTCCATGCATACTCTGCATAATAAAGTGTGGGATTATTTTCATCTGTTTCCAAAATTTAACTGCTGTTTGACAATTTTGAGCATGTGGTAGTTTATTGAAGTTGTTTGTAAAGCCATTGCTGCCAGTCATTAGATTTTTAGCCTTGCATGTACCGTGTTGATCTAAATGCCCACTAGGATCTAGGTGTATTTATACACGGTGCAAGGTACGACAGGGAAACAACGTTGATTAACTTTTCAAAATCAACACCTCATTCAGCTTTCATCCCAGGTCTGCAGCACGACCCTAATTCATCCGTAATGCAGGTAAGACGGTGAAACAGCGTCGCGATTTCAAGGGTGAATCCACGTCGTGATTTCAACGTTGATCCAATTTGCAAAATCGAAAGGTAATTCAACGTTGATTCAACGTCGGGATTTCAACGGTGAATCAGCGTCGTGATTTCAACCGTACACCAACGTCACGATTTCAACGGTGAATCAACGTCGAATATATCATGTTATTACTTTAAACAGTTCAGAAACATCTGATTTTAGCTCTTGGTGTGTTCTAACGTGTGGATTGCGTGCAATCGACGTTTTAAAAGGTCTTAAATAAGAATGAATTCGCTCGTTGTGAGCTCCGTGGAGACAGCAGCAGTGATTCTTCTCTCATCTTTCTGACTGCTCTCTGCCCAGAAATCAATCATTAATGAGCCCTAACCCCTGTAATAATCAGATATGTTGGTTTAGCTTGTCAGTTTGAGGGAAATTGTATTATTTACTTGGTATTTTTATCCGGTTTAAAAGTGAAACGAAACCCGACTCCTCCCTTTAATCTCGGTTATTGCAACTAGGGGCGCAATTTTTCTCAGATAATGTAAGTCTATGGGTAATGTATTTGACATTTAAAAATTAATAAAAAAAAAACTAAGACTTTAAGTCTGATCAGTCTGAAAAGATATAGCAACCAGCACCGCTCTATCCCGCAGGTTTCTGCCGAGTTTGGGGCTTGTGGCTTTAAAGCTCTAGGAGGAGTAGCGTTCAGAATTTCTGTCAGAAAAATAATAAGAAGAAAAAGAAGAAGTTTAAATAGCATAACAGTATGTTGGCTTGTTGCCAAGCCAACATAATAATTATGTACTGCATACGGAACAGCAGCTAAGTCACAGTTAGGAAAGTTCAATCTCAAGCGTTGAGAATATGTTGTGGAGCTTACCCTTCCTCTCCTGTTTCAGCATTACAGGTGGAGATGGGGGAGATGCCAATTCACTTAAGAAGGAAGCAATTGACACTGGCATACTGGGTTAATCTAAAAGGGCAGAAGGATAGTCATCCAACAAAAGGTATACTTGAAAAATGTTGGGAACATGGGAAAGGGAAAGTTAACAATTTTGGTTGGATCATTAAGGATTTAGTTCAGGATATGAAATTAAATGAGTACAGTGTTATTCCAGCAGTAATATTACCAACAATACCATTATGGATATTACCTCAACCCAATGTAGATTTATTATTATTGGAATCAAGGCAAGATAAAAATGGGAGGATGTTGGAGGCAGAGATGACAAAAGAGTATATTGGGAGTAAGTATGAACAATATGTACATGTTTTCACAGATGCATCTAAGGATCCACAAAAGGAACAGGTGGGGGTAGCGTACATCATACCCAGATTGAAAGTGGCGAGAGGGGAAAGAATATCAGATCATGTATCTGTGTTTACAGGAGAGTTACTAGCAATTATGGTAGCAATTAATAAAATAAATGAAATGGGTTTAAGTAAAACGTTAATATACTCAGATTCAAGTTTGGCCTTGATGTGCCTGGAAGCTCAGTAATCAGATACTAGACAAGATATTGTTTTGGAAATCCTACAGATATTGTTCATGATGCAACAGGAAAATAAGATAGTTCAGTTTTTATGGGTTCCGGCACATACTGGAGTAGCAGGAAATGAAGCAGCAGACAAGTTAGCAAAACATGCTATGGCAAAAGAAACTATAGATATGGAAATTAAATATAGCAAATTAGAAATCAAATCAATAATTAAAAGGGAGATAAATAATAATTGGCAAATGTACTGGGACAATGAGGAAAAGGGTAGACATTTACATTCAATACAACCAGTGGTAGTTAGAGGAAGGAAGTCAAGGGGAAAAAGGAAGAAAGACTGTATTATTTCTAGATTAAGATTGGGACACACAGGACTTAATTCAACAATGCAAATAACAGGGAAACATCATACAGGTTTGTGTGATTGGTGTGGAATACGAGAAACAGTGGAGCATGTACTAATTAAGTGTAATAAATATTCAGAGGAAAGAAGTAAGTGTCATGATTCTGCCCTCGTGTCCTTGGTTTTTCCTAGTCTTGAGGCAGGATCATGACAGACCCGTGTTTTGTGTACAAGCGCATGGCCTTGTCTTTGGGCCATGTGCTTGTGTTGTCTCGTTCCCTTGCCCCGCCCCCCTTGTTAACCTAGTCGTGTCTTGATTGTCCCATCTGTGCCACCTGTCGTGTCTTGATTGTTCCCCCTATTTAGATCTCCTAGTGTGCTCTGTCTTGCGTCGGTTCACTGTTTCACATATGTATTCCTACTGGTCAGTCTTGTGAGAAGTTTACCCTTGTAACCCCCTTTGAGAAGTCTTTGTATTACCGTGAGTGTTTGTTTGTAGTTAGTGTTTAAGAGTTTGTTTTTTCATGTCAATCCTGTCCTGTTAAGTTGTTTTGTTTCTGACATAGCCGTTGTTTTCCCCCTCGTGGGTTTTTGTTTTTCCCCTTTTTGTAAATAAACCCCTTGTTTTGTGATTCCCTGTCTGCACTTGAGTTCCTCCTTGCCTAACCCTGACAGAATGAACCGACCACGAAGGAACTCAGCAGACAGGAGGCAATGCTGGATGGCATCAGCCAGCCAGCGAGATTGTTTTGAGGGCTCTCGCCTTGTGGTGTTCCGGGGGACCAGGGGAGGTCGTTCCGGAGCGAGCGGGCGAGAGGAGGAGCCTCAGAGGTCCCCACCTACCCAGCTGCCAACGATCCCAGAGGGTCGTGTCCTGGCCGTGGCAACCCTGGGGGATCAGTTAGGTCCCTCCCAAGATCCTGAGGCACCTCCCACTACCTTAAGTCTCCCCAACAAGCGAGGGAGACGGTTTTCATGGGAGTCAGCTTCAGAGTCTTCGGCGTCCGAGGCTGCCCTGCCCGAGACCAAACTCCCCCAACCCGCCTCTGACCCAGCGGTAGCCTCTGCACCGTGCCCGAGGAGGAAGAGAAGGAAGAAGGGGCCTGCCGGTCCTGTGACCCTGTCTCCTCCCGTGCCAGCAGCGGTGAGCGCTGGCGTGCCTGTGCCAGCAGCGGAGAGAGCTGGCGTGCCCGAGCCAGCAGCGGTGAGCGTGCCCGTGCCAGCAGCGGTGAGCGTGCCCGAGCCAGCAGCGGAGAGCGCTGGCGTGCCCGAGCCAGCAGCGGTGGGCGTGCCCGAGCCAGCGGCGGTGAACGTGCCCGAGCCAGCAGCGGTGAGCGCTGGCGTGCCCGAGGCGGCAAAGAAGAAAGCCGTATTCAAGTCGGCAGTCGTGAGAGCAGAGGAGAGAGCCGCGGCCGACTCTGCAGCAAAGACTCTTGTACAGTCGGTCTCATCTCATAAGGAGATGCCTATTATCCTAGCTGCTAAAGCCTTTTCTGATTATTTGTCCCGTCTTGTCCAAATTTTAGAAATCCCCGTCAGTCCTGTCTTGTCCCCTGACCCTGTCCCCAGAAGTCCCAAGTGTCCAGCCGTTGTCTCCCCGTGTCCTGTTGATGTGGCCCCGTGTCCTGTTGATGTGGCCCCGTGTCCTGCTGTTGTGGCCCCGTGTCCCGTTAATGTCCCCCCGTGTCCTGTGGTCCCCCCGTGTCCAGTAGATGTTGTCCCCCCGGGTCCAGTAGATGTCGTCTCCCCGCGTCCCGTAAGTCTTGCCCCGCGTCCCGTAAGTGTTGCCCCGCGTCCCTTGTCTGCTCCTGTCATGTCCCCTGTCAGTTGTCCCGAGACCCCTCCCCGCCCCTCACCACCCAGACCTGCCCGTACCCCCCGTCGTCAGCCTTCGTCCTGTCCTCCTAAGATTCCTACCCCTCCCACCCGCCCTGGTCTGTCCCCCATGAACTTTGTGGTCCCGCCCCCTCCCCTCCCCTTCCCTGTTTGTTTTTTTTTATTTGTCACCCCAACCCTGCCGTTGTGTATTCATGTTTGCCCTTGTTGTTGTTCGTCATGTCTTGTTGGTTTGTGTCTGTGTCCCAGTCTGTCATGTCAGTCGTGTCCCGTGTTTGATGTTCCCTTGAGGAGCGTCTGGAAGCCGCTCCTTAAGGGAGGGGTTCTGTCATGATTCTGCCCTCGTGTCCTTGGTTTTTCCTAGTCTTGAGGCAGGATCATGACAGACCCGTGTTTTGTGTGCAAGCACATAGCCTTGTCTTTGGGCCATGTGCTTGTGTTGTCTCGTTCCCTTGCCCCGCCCCCCTTGTTAACCTAGTCGTGTCTTGATTGTCCCATCTGTGCCACCTGTCGTGTCTTGATTGTTCCCCCTATTTAGATCTCCTAGTGTGCTCTGTCTTGCGTCGGTTCATTGTTTCACATATGTATTCCTACTGGTCAGTCTTGTGAGAAGTTTACCCTTGTAACCCCCTTTGAGAAGTCTTTGTATTACCGTGAGTGTTTGTTTGTAGTTAGTGTTTAAGAGTTTGTTTTTTCATGTCAATCCTGTCCTGTTAAGTTGTTTTGTTTCTGACATAGCCGTTGTTTTCCCCCTCGTGGGTTTTTGTTTTTCCCCTTTTTGTAAATAAACCCCTTGTTTTGTGATTCCCTGTCTGCACTTGAGTTCCTCCTTGCCTAACCCTGACAGTAAGCTAAGAGGAGAACTGCAGATGAAAGGTAATCAGCAATTAACATTAAGGATAATTTTTAATTAAAAAAAGTTTTTAAGAAGAACCAATTTGATCCATAGACTATAGAAGGGTTATAAATGTATACATTTTTTTGTTTTTTTTGTTACAGCATCCCTCTCTGGAATGAGATGGACTTTGCCGTAGATGGAGGAGCTGAACACGCAGCAACATTGAAAGCACGAGTCCTGATTGTTCTGGTAGTGGTGATCTAGTCTAGTGTATTTTGTCTCTGATCTATTACCCACAGTAGATGGCGGTAATGCTCTTTTTAAGAATGCGAACCGCCAAATAAGCACAAAGAAGAAGTCTTTGCAGGTTCGTGGTCATTCTCACGCCTTGTCTCTGTCTGTGGATGTGGCTGAGTATGTGTCCGTTGGTTTAAGTTGGTAATTATCTCTTTCTTATTAAGTTACTCTTTATTTGTTCTTACTGTGGGGTAATTATGTTTCTGCCTGGCACTTGGTCTGCTTCAGAGTTGGTGGTCAATGAGTATCTGAGCTCTGCTCTATGGTTGTTTGGTCTTCATCAGCCTGGTCTTGCCGCCCCCTCTTCTGTTATTCTGCCAGTTGATGACTGAAGCTGTTTCAGTGGCCTTCCCTAACTGTCTCTGTTTACTGTGTTCCTGTTGTAGTATCACTTGTGCACTCCACAACCCTCTTGAATCGATCTGTTCTGTCAATAAACCCTGGTTACTCACTCAGCATTTGGGTCCTCCTTCCAGATTCCTGACAGTCCAATGACAACATTTTAATTTTCACTCTGCCCACTCAGCCTTTGTGTCATGCATGCATTTCAAAGAGACATGAAACATGAATTAAAACATAATTACTGGACATAAAAGACAAATTCTTTAATGACAAATTTATTTTGACTTATTAGAATCACAAATGTCACTGTGGACCTCTTGAAATGTTTTTCATCCTTTGGAGTTCAGTTCCAAACTGCTTCAACACACCTGACCAGAAGTTTCTATTATGCCTAGTTTGACCTTGATTAACTGGTTTAAGTGTGAATAAATGGAGTTGGAGCTCAACTCTGCACTACAGTATCCCCCCAGGAGTAGGATTGGACACCCCTGCCCTGACCCAATTAAAATTGTAATCTGTTACAAATTAATGGTATTTATGATTTTAAGTACGGGGGTGAGTTGCAATAAAAAATACATCACAGTATCATTAGAGATATGAGGAGCGCTCAAATCAGCAACAGTTCAATATTGCATGCTACTATATATGCTGTGGTCATATGGCTAATTGGCTATATACACAATCATTGTCTAATTTACTTTACAGATGCCATTATAGTTTTTAAGTCGCTTTGAATAAAAGTGTCTGCTAAATTACTAAATGTAAATTTAATGTATAGTTATTAACCTTCCCTTATCTCCAAAAGCAAGTAAAATGATTTGCTTATTACATTAAGAGTGAGTTTTGCACATGAAAACACCAGAAGACAGTATGCAGATCAGTCAAAAGTACAGCTGACTAGGATGACTCCTCAGCTCACGTGAAATCTTTCAGAAGTCCCATGCTCAAGTAATTAAAAAATAGTTTTATTACAAGTATAACTGTTATGTGAATGCTAAGAATATAAATATAATTCTGTAAATTACCCTGTTAATGGAAAGACATCTGTTTGGAGTAATCTTAGTAAAAGTAATCTACAGTAATAACAGTGTCATCTCAGATGTGGGCCGGATCTGGGCCAACACTATGTTGCTGTCTGTAATGACGGTGAAGCCGAAGCTGTGTTAGAATCCATTTGCAGAAGTTTATTTAAAAAAACAGTTCAACCATCCAAATCGTGAAGCAGAAAGTCGAGGTCACAGGCAAAGGGGTCAAAATCATAGAAAACAATCCAACCAACAAACAAGCAAAAGGGGCAACCCAAAGGCAAAAATCCAGAGAAACAGGCAAAAAGTCAAACACAGTGTAATCAAATCAGACAATGGAATAATGCTTGGTAAGGCAGTAGAACTGGCAATACTTCGCAAATCATGTTTCGGCCTGGCCATGCTTAAATGGCTGCCAAACAGGAAGTGATAGTAGAAGCAGAGGGAGCAGCACCAGTCAATACTCAGGCGAGGGCTCCCTCTGCTGGCGTGGCGTTACAGGATCCCCCCCCCTAGGAGCGCCTCCTGACGCTCGACGGGGACGTCCCCGTAGTCGGGGTGCTGGACGATCGGGTCTGGCTTGATGGAAATCCTCGATGAGTGATGGATCCAGGATGTCGGAGGCGGCTACCCATGATCTCTCTTCAGGTCCATAGCCCTCCCAGTCCACCAGGTATTGGAGCTGACCCCCTCTGCGTCTTGAGTCCAGCAATTCCTTCACCTTGTATGCAGGTGATCCATTTATGTCCAGTGGTGGCGGTGGCTCTTGGTTCTCAGCATTGGGGTCAGCATCCGGATGGACCGGTTTGAGGAGCGAGACATGGAAGGATGGGGAGATACGGTAGTTAACGGGAAGTTCAAGCTGGTATGTGACCTCATTAATCTGTTTTATTATTTTGAAAGGTCCAACATACCTTGGGCTGAGTTTTCTGCTAGGTAGCCGCAGTTTGAGGTCTCTCGTAGAAAGCCAGACCCGTTGTCCTGGTTGGTAGGGAGGGTGTGGGCGACGTCGTCTGTTAGCCTGGAATTCTTGGGTTCTGACGGCTCTCTGTAGACGAACATGAGCACTGTCCCACACCCTCTCACTACGTCTGATCCAGTCATCAACTGCAGGTACTGTTGAGGGTTCACCAGACCACGGAAACAAGGGGGGTTGGTATCCCAAGACGCATTGGAAAGGGGTCAAGCCAGTGGAGGAGTGGGTCAGGGAGTTTTGGGCATACTCAGCCCATGGAAGAAATTCTGTCCATCGGTTCTGTTCACGGCTGCAATATGTTCTGAGATACCTGCCAATTTCCTGGTTCAACCTCTCCAATTGGCCGTTTGATTGTGGATGGTATCCTGATGTAAGGCTTATGTTGATGTCAAGTTGTTTACAAAAAGCTTTCCAAACCTGAGAGGTAAACTGAGGTCCTCTATCCGACACAATATCCTCAGGTAAGCCATAAACTCTGAAGACATGGTGAAATAGGGCTTGAGCCGTTTCCATGGCAGTGGGAAGACTTTTGAGAGGGATCAGACGGCAGGCTTTAGAGAAGCGATCAATGATTACTAGTATGGTGGTGAAACCAGTGGAGAGAGGCAGGTCTGTTACAAAGTCTATGGACAAGTGGGACCAAGGACGCTGTGGAATGGGTAACGGTTGAAGGAGGCCAGAGGGTAGTTCTTTGGGTGTCTTGGATTGAGCGCAGATTTGACAGGACTTGACATAGGTTACCACATCCTTGGTCATTGAAGGCCACCAGAAAGAGTTCTGTAGCAGATGGAGAGTGCGTGAAATTCCAGGATGTCCTGAGCTCAAATTGGTGTGAACCCATTGCATAACTCGGAGACGCAAACGTTGAGGCACAAAGCACTTATTCAGGGGACAATTTGTTGATGGGCCCGCTGGATCTCTTCCATAATGTCCCAGGTTACTGGAGCAATGATAACAGATGGTGGGAGGATAGATTCAGGTGTGATATTGTCTACGGGAGGATCGTGACATCTAGATAGAGCATCAGCCTTACTGTTTTTGCTGCCAGGTCTGTAGGTGACTGTAAACTGGAAACGGGTGAAGAATAAAGACCAACGAGCTTGACGTGGATTCAGGCGTTTGGCACTCTTGATATATTCCAGGTTTTTGTGGTCGGTGATTACTTGGAATGGGTGGACTGCTCCCTCAAGCCAGTGTCTCCATTCTTCAATAGCTGCTTTCATGGACAACAGTTCTTTATTGCCTACATCATAGTTGCACTCAGCAGAAGTCAATTTCCTTGAGAAGAATGCACAGGGGTAGAGCTTGCCAGGCTGACCATGACGTTGAGAAAGGACGGCTCCAATTCCACAATCAGATGCATCCACTTCTAACACAAAAGGTAGATTAGGATCAGGGTGCTTGAGGATTGGGGCCGTTGTGAAACTATACTTGAGTTTGGTGAATGCCTGGATAGCTTCCTGAGTCCATTTAAGTTTGGATGGTTTGCCTTTTAACAGTGATGTTAGGGGGGATGCAATCAGACTGTAATTACGAATGAACCGCCGGTAAAAGTTTGCAAAACCAAGGAAACGTTGTAGTTCCTTGACTTTAGTGGGTTGTGGCCAGTCGGTGACTGCTCTGACCTTGGAGTTATCCATCTCCACACCCTGGTAACTGATGTTGTACCCAAGAAAGGACGTTTGCTTGACATGAAACTCACATTTCTCTGCCTTGATGTATAGTTGATTATCCAGCAGGCGGGAGAGTACTGTCTTGACATGTTGGATGTGTTCAGATTCTGTCTTGGAGTAAATCAGTATGTCATCTATGTATGCTATCACATATTGGTTCAAGAGATCTCTGAATATTTCATTGATAAAAGATTGGAAGACTGCTGGGGCATTAGCAAGTCCATACGGCATGACCAAATACTCCCCTAGTAGTGAGGAAGGCAGTTTTCCATTCATCACCTTCACGAATGCGGATCAAGTTGTACGCACTTCTGAGGTCCAGCTTCGTGTAAACCCTTGCTTCACGTAGTTTTTCCAGTGCAGATGGAACCAGTGGAAGGGGGTAACGGAACTTGATAGTTACATTATTAGCCCTCTGTAGTCTATGCATGGCCGTAAGCCTCCATCTTTCTTTTCTACAAAGAAAAACCCTGCAGCCGCTGGAGAGGTGGAGGGACGGATAAATCCAGAGTTCATGGCTTCTTCAATGTATTCTTCCATGGCTTGAGTCTCGTTACGTGACAAAGGGTAAACCTTGCTCTTAGGAGGCATGGCATTGGGCAACAAATCAATAGCACAGTCCCATGGTCGGTGAGGTGGTAACTGTGTGGCTTTGATTTTACTGAAAACCTCAGAGAATTCCTTGTAACAGGATCCAATTTTAGTATTTTGAGTGGTGTTTGGGCTTTCAATAGTGGTCGTTAAACAGGGCTTGATTATGGTGGAGTGCATACACTGGTTTGGTAGGAAGGAGAGAAAATTGTTCAACACTCACCCGGGTAGTTATCTTGGTGTTTTTCCGGGCTTTGTGTGGACATGTTATGCTGTGGTGGCCTGTTTCACCACAGTAGTAGCACAGATTGAGTTGACGTCGTCGATTTCTTTCCTCTTCCGTGAGTCTTTCCGTGAGTCTCTTCCGTGAGGCCAGTTCAGTTTGTAGGTCGAGGTTCAGACTTTGTCGAAACACAGCCTTTAATGAGACATCATTCCAGCCACTTTGTGCAGCGAGGGTTCTAAACTCAATAGCATAATCTGCAGCGTTGCGATTGTCTTGAGATAGATGAAGCAATTGTGTGGAAATATCTTTGCCCCCAGCGGGATATTCAAACACATCTCGTAATTGTTGAATAAAATAGGTATAGGAGGAACGAAACAAATGATCCGTCTCCCAGACTGCTGCAGCCCAATCGATTGCTTTACCAGAGAGCAGTGACATTAGAAAAGCACATTTCTTTTCACCTGAGTGAAACTGTTCTTCCTGGTTAGCAAAAAAAATCTCCACTTGACGAATAAAACCCCGGCATTGTTCAGCTGAACCGTCAAACTTCTCTGGCATAGCCAGTCTTACCGTCTGTGGTGTTGGAGAGGGAAGTGATCGTATATAATGGGTTAGGTGTTCATTTGCAGCCTGAAGTTTGTTGAGTTGATCCTGGTAATTCTTGAGCATTTCACCTTGATAAGCAAAAGCAGCTTGAAGCTGGGAAACTTCCGCTGGATTCATAGGAGGCAAAGTATTCTGTAATGACGGTGAAGCCGAAGCTGTGTTAGAATCCATTTGCTTGATTATTTCCAATGTAAAAAAGCTTTGTATAAAGCTTTGTCGTAACAGGTTGTCATTTAGAAATCAAGGAGCTAAATGCCAAGGCATTTCCATAGCTGGATATAGATGAAACGTGTATACAAAATATGTGATAAATAAAGACAAGTTAAGGATCAACCACTATGAACATGCTATTTATTTATTTTATGAGACCATTCTCTGAACAAACTCCCTGATACATGTTATGTTGTTTTGGATGCTCAAAGACCTAAGTAGACTATAAAATAAACAGTGTGTCTGAGAATAAAGAAAAAATCATAAAAAAATAAAAATAAAAATATTTAAGAAAGTACAGAAACAGTATAATGAAAACTCATAAACTCACTCAAAAGTGTTAACAACTGATGTATGGAACAAACAAAGTATTATTTATTATTACAACAGAAGAAAATAAATATATAAATAAAATAAAGAGGAATCCAGCACATTGGGAACCTGTGGAAATTAAAACTAAACAGTGTCTACATCTGGCAACCACTCCAATGGCCACTTCTTTCCACTGTAACACAAAAAGGAAGGATGCAATTAGATGTTTTGGTTATGCAGACAAACTGTAGACACATTAATGCACATATTAAGACTCCTGTATCCGTTTACCAATAGCTATGTTTTAGAGGGGTTTCATTACATCACAGTAGGCTAATGTTAGTCAACAATGCAGAAGTAGAAAATGTGTTGTTACCATGTTCTATAATCTGTTCTGTTTCTTACAAGAATCACTATATGCACAATACTCTCAAGTGTATTTCTGGTAGGTGTATCTTCCTTTCTGTTCAGCCAGCGGCTCAGTCTGTCATCTTTTGAACATTTTTTATTTTAAAGCATTCATCAATTGACTGGATTTTGTTCTAGTGACTCTAAAATGAGAAATGTGAAGTCCACATTGTACTTTAAGACAACATCTATCGTAAAAGAAGATCACAAGCTGACAGTAAATATAATGATCCAGTTATTAATGTTAATTAATAGTAATTAAAGTAATGCAGTACTGCAGTAACAGACCATTTCAGGGATATATTTATGACAATGGTGTACTAAAATAAGAAATAAAAATGTCTCAGATTACATTAGTTTTGAGAAACTTAATTTAAAAGAGCTCCAGTTTAACTACATGAGGCATATAAGGCATCCACATCCACTGCCATGTTGAATAAACAGCATATTCTGGTTCGGTATCTTTTGAATTATGTCTGCTGGTTTGAGCTGGTCATGTGCTGGTCCTAAAATGGTCCTGAGCAGGAGTTAGTTGCTAAGGACCAGCTTAAACTAGCTCAAACCAGCAACATGCTTCTAAACATACACCTAACCAGCATATGTTGGATTTTACAACAGGGTAAACTTCATATGTACGTACACACACTTATTTTTTTTTTTTAACAAATACCTAGTTTCTCTATCATGTTGCCTTTGAATGCGCAGGGGTTTTGCAATGAATACCATTTTAAATCTGTAACTTGACTCGGAGTTTAGATAAAAGATAGTAGATAAAAAGAAACAACATCTTTCCTGTTAAAATCAGAGACTTTCTCACTCCTAAAACTCTAGAAATGGCTGTTCATGCAATTGTTCCTTCTCAACTAGATTACTGGAATCCCTTATATTGCGGTATATCTACAGTAAATCTCAGGTTGTGCGTCTTCAGCTAGTCCAAAACACTGTGTCCCAAACATGAACACATCACTCCAGTCCTCAGATCTCTACACTGGTTCATCAGTTCATCAGAGAATACACTTCTAAATTGTCTATAAATCTTCACATAACCTATCCCCTGTACACCTCTTGGTAGTTCCGCATGTTAGACTTCAGTGCAGAGGGGAGCGTGCATGTGCGGTGGCAGGGCCACGAGTTTGGAGTACCCTGCCTTTAGGAATGAGAATGGCCCCTTCTCTGTCTGTTCTCTGTCACTATCTGTTTTCCTTCGTGGACTGATTACTGTCAGTCAGTAACTTTTTTAGATGGGTCGTTCATATTTTTTATCTGTTTTGCTTTCTGTGTATGTTGTTATAATTTTCTCTTCTGTAAAGCACTTTGGTCAGATTAATGGCTGTTGTAAATCTGCTATACAAATAAAATGAACTTGAAATATGGATTTCACGCAATGCAGGCTGTGTGGCTGTGTTTAGTTTGGCAATAATAACTTAATCATTATTGTTAATAACTATTTTCAGTGTAATTGCAATAGTAGGTGTTAGTTGGTCTGTCACGATAACTTTTTGTTGTGCGATATATTGCCCTGAAATAATTACGATAAGCGATATTGTAATTTTAAAGACCATTTTATGCTACTGAATATATAATTATAATGTAATGGCATAATAATGTAAGAAGGCCTAAACACTTCCAAATGACAACAAATGGTTTAATTTTTAAGAATATTTAGATCATGGGAATTAAGTATCCACATATTAGATACCTTAAAAATATTAATAAATAGTAAATAATCATTTCCTAACAAAAAGTAGAAAAAAATATGTAAGAGAAGCTGCAAAAGAAAGGCATAAGGAGAATTAATAAAACACGGTGACATTTATTTTGAAGTTAATATAATGGCCGATATTTTGCGTCATCAAAAAGTGAGGTAATTTACATACAGTATATTGCGCAATAAGTCGATATATTGATTATTGCGACAGGCCTAGGTGTTATTGGCAAATAAGATACACTGCAAACTGACAAATTAAGGGAAAAAAACAACAAAGTGTCTTATTGAGATGTTGGCCCACCAAGATCCAACATTATCAAAACACCAAATGAAAGCATACATTTTGGATGAATGGAGCTCCATCCTCCTGCCCCCAGTAGAATAGAAAGTCTAAGAAAATCTATGTCAAAGATCATGAAGCTCTTCTGAGGGTAGGTTTTGGCCTAACACGTCACTAAGACACTTTGTGTTGGCTTCTGTATATTAAAATACAAGAGCAAATACTGACCACCCATTTAACAGCTATTAAGACAAACTTTGACATGTACTAACTAACATACCGGTAAGTCAAAAGTTTGTACTTGTTAAAACTAATTGACGATGTGTTACATATGAGAAGTGGTACATACCATAGTCTGCATGGCTCCCACTCCACCTGCTTCAGCTTTTGACCCTAAAAATAGTGAGATTTGTTCTGTTTAAATATTTGCTAAGTTTAGCAGTTCTACAAATCACAAATACTTTTTCAAGACAATTACACAAATAACAGGAAAATGATCAGATGAACTTTTTTATATTGTAGTTCTGGTGAAGAAGTGGTGTTGAACACAAACTATTATTCACCATCCACTAATACTGGATTACACAAACAGGATTACTTAAACAGAAAACAAGTCATAGGCCATACAAGGGTGTTCTGACATAAAGTCCAGATCAATCAAGAATTTGGTCAATTCCCAGGTGAGACAGAGACCACTTTTGAACACGTAAACTCTTTCCATTTCAAAATCCCAGACCACATTACAGATCTGAGTATAAATAGCTAGATGTTTATTATGTAAATGAACATGCATTAACATGCATGTTACATTCTGACTTTGTCTGCTATTATGCTGTTCAATAATTGCCAGACGATTGTAGATAGGTACTGCAGCTGATACGAATCAATTCTGTAGGATTCAGTCCACAGTGCTATATAGAAAGGAACCCTGTATAACAGCTTCCACAAACACACTGCTGTCATTGCACATGAAGACTAGTCTAGATGGAAATAGGGGTCCACGCGCAATATATAGTGTTTTATATACATAAAAGTGCAGAGTAAGTAAAGCTATGATATACAGAATGTACAGTGGAGTTACTATGTACAATATTGATCAGAGTATATACCAGGGCTCTCAAGTCACGCATACCCAACCCTGATCACACGCTCACACGCCACACCTTGTATTTCTCAAGCAGAGACATTACGAGGATAACGGCCACAAAGTTGCGGCGCTATTATTTAAACAGTGAAACAGGTAGAGGAATCAAGTGAGTTCCCCGACGGCCCTGACACGCACCGGCTAATCAAAAAAAAAAAATATAGCTACCGATCAGCCAATCAGAAAATAGCTGGGGAATACATGTGTCCAGACATAAGTGTGCCCTAACCCCCAACCCGTCCACCCCCAGTCATTGTCCAACTCCATTGACTTGCCAAGACAATGACCGCGATTTTGACTATATGTTTTTTTAAATCAATATATGAATTTTACATTTTTTCTAAACAGTCTAAGATATGTTTAGGTTTGATGGTTATTATGACCCCGACACGCACGCAATTTTGGCTATCGTACGTGGTCGGCCGTAGCTTTTGCGCCTATTGTTAGTCCACTATAATATTTTTTATAGCTAACTTTACACGTTGAAGAGGATGTGGGGCTACTCTGACAGTTTTATATAAAAAGACTTCTATAATAGGCCTATCCATCATACTTGTATTGCAGTACCCATAATAGTTTGAATTTTATTTTTACTGCACAACATCCTAGTCCCCATTTTGAAAACGTTTTGCCTAGGCTATTTCATTATATTTTATCCAATGTATAGTATTGATTATTGCATTCGTCTATTTCAAAGATGTCAGGGGAAGAGGCAAAGGAGCTTTCTTTCATGCTTTGCTCTAAAAGATCAGCTCCCTAAAAAGGTGGCTAGAGGAGGAGGAGACTGTGGAGAAGACAGTAGTGGAGGTGGCAGTGGAGGAGGAAGTAAGGGTGACAGTAGAAGATGGGTCCATGGAAGAGACGGTGGAGGATACCGTAGAGGAAACAGTGGAGAGCCCACTGGAAACAGGGGAAAAGAGAGGGTGGAGTAGAGCAGCCACCTATAGATGTTCCTTTAAGAAGGAGTGGTCAACCCGATGGCCATTCATCACAAAGGGAACCACCATTGTGACAAGATAACTCATGTGTCCATCAAGGTGTTGAGGGACATAAGCAGGGAGGATTTCTAAAATAGCTGCATTGGTGTTAGTGCTCCCTCATTCAAATGCATATGCTGAGAGGGTTTTCTCCATGGGATTAAACAAGACCAAAACCAGGAACAGTTTAGCACCTGATGGAACCCTGTCATCCATCATGACAGTAAAAATGGCTGGCCTGGAACCACAGTGCTTCAAATGGGAGCCACCAACCCCTGGCCTCAAAACCAGCTAACAACACCTACAATAAACAACACTGACCATTTTCTCTCTCTATCTCTCTCTCTCTCTCACACACACACACACATACACACACACAAATAAATGCTGAATTAAATAAATATTATTTTATTTGTAAGAATAAGTGTCATTTATGAGATCAGACACCCGTCCCCATCAAACCCCTGCCGCCATCACGGCCGCCGCCAAAATCTCACTCTGAACTCAGTTCAAAACTTGAGAGGCCTGATATACAGAATATAAATATGAATGCATTGTAGGGATTGTATGTACATTATGAACAGAGCAATGAAGGATTATATATACATTATGAATAGCAGGAATGTGAGAACAGTGTTAGCACAGACCGTGCTAACCAAACATTATAACCGCTCTGTGTGTGTGTGTTTGTGTGTGTCCTAAAGTCTGTGCTGCACAACCGTTAACTGTTAGATGTTCAAAATGTAACGTTAAATCAGACACAATCTAAAACCGAAAAAGAAATATACTATGATTAAAAGTTACAGATACCTGAAGCTGTTGTATCTTATCGTTCACGTGTTGGCTGGGGGTGTTTTACTTGCTCTTTTTGAAGAATTTGGAAATATCCATTTTAAATTTCAAATAAATTGATCTAGTAAAACACTACACGCAAACAAACCGCCTGCCTCCGAAAGATCTCATTTCATTGGCTGATCGTACAGACGCTCATCGATGGTTGGCCAGTTTACATGTCAGTCAGAAGCACTAGACTCAGTGGGTGGTTTTCGTCGGGTGTGAATGACAACGCGTAAATTGACAGACACTGTAGACGTGAGAGTCGAGAGATCTTTATTTATTTATATAAATTCTAATATAAATTACTTTATTGGGCATGAAAACTCATTGATGGCATGATGGTAATAAAAACATCCGGGGCCCCAGCCCCCTGAGCCCACCCCTAACGCTGCCCCTGGGGAGATGTAATTGTGGGCCTGAAACTCCTCTCCTGTCATTAGCCGCATCTCCAGTGTCGGGCCAGGGCTTCAACAACATCTAATATTCTTTAATAGTAAATAACAAAGTACAGCAAAAACAGTAATGTTGTGAAATATTTTTATTTCTTTTCTTTATTTTTTTTCCCTATTTGAATATATTTTTAAAATGTAATTTATTTCTGTGATCAAAGCTGTATTTTCAGCATCATTACTCTAATATAGTCTAACAAAAGTGCTTAATGCTGAAAGAAAGCCATTTAATGACCTGGAAATCCTTTCCATGATTTAATTACATTCATTCAAAGAATAGCTTTTGAGTGTTAATAAATTAAAACTTTACCATACTCTAATGGTGGAAACAACACACAACAAATGATAACAGGTGCAAACAACTTGTATTTCCCAAATTATAATGCACATTGTTTTACACAGTACAGTTGCTTGTTGATAAGGAAATATATCTCAAGTCTGTGAATACAGGGAAATGGACCCTCTTAATCTACTATTAACATCTGCACTTTCTACATCTTGCACCTGTGGTTTTATGTGATGGTGAACTCACACAGAAGTGAATAAAAATATTTACTGAAGTCAGAAAAATGTTAACATGTATATATTTTTACATTGAAACTAGGGACATTTTAAACAAGTTTCAACAGTGTCTGCAGTACGGTTGGCATCAAGGGTAAAAACAAGATCTTACAGTCAAGTTTAACTCCCGAAATATGTAAATGTTTAAACGTAAAAAAAAAAAAAAAAAAAACCTTAAACACAGGTTAGTCTTAATTATTTATGAGAAACTAAAAAAAATAATTCAGCATACAGCATTCCTTAAGTGTCAATAGACTAAACCTTGCATAAGAGAGACGTTTTGAGCCGATCACTGATATACTGGGAAATGGGTCCCTGTCTTTATACTCACATTCCTCTTAAAGATTTGCACCTACTAACACTTGTAGTTTAATGTGCTGGTGTACCTAAACAACAAAACAGAAGGTACAAGTTTTCTTATTGTTTTTAGCCACTAATGGGGTGGTCTTTGACACTGTTTTTAGGATATAAAACAAATTCCAAATATAACAAAGTCAATAAAGTATCAGTAAATATGCTCAACTTTATTATAGTATTACTGTAAAACACCTATCCCTTAATCCAACCTTTAATAACTTAATCCATAATCATAATTAATGCAAAAGTAATCAAATAACGAATTGACATTGAAATTGTTGGCTGAGTCTGTGAAATACTTCAACAACTAAGCCATACCAAGGGCCTGTCTGTTGTAATCATGAGTTCAGTGTTAGTTATTCCATTCGAATAAGGTATATTGTCTTACTAAAGGAAAAATAAGGAGTTAAAGTATGGCAAGTGTGTGTGTGTGTGTGTGTGTTATTGTCTGAGAGAAAGACAAGGAGAGAGGCTCCCAAACCACCCCGGTTATTTCCAAAAAGAATCAGTGATAAGTTACTTTTCCTCAAACAGACATTTGATACGCTGTTTTTGTTCATGTATAGAAGAATTATACGATGACAATTTTTTTTTATGTGGTAGTGAGTTTTTAAGTCGCCGAATCATTTTCATTTCACAAACTCACTTAATCATAAATGTAATTGCGACATCTGTCATTATCCAACTATTTCCTGTCTCCGTCTGAGAAAGGTGAGAACTTCCCAAGTCCACAACACACACACACACACACACACAAATCTGCTCCAACCCTGTCTACAGAGGTCATGCGGTTTGCCATGCTTACTGCCTGCAATGCATTGTAATGTAACATTATTGAAAAACTGGGATTTTTTCAGTAAAAAAATACTAAAATTTGACAAGAAATATTTTATTTTTGTTATAATTGTGATTTTATAATATTTAGATATGAATCCAACTGAATCCAACTTGTGAAAAGATATCTTTCAGGTAGTCAAATTGCAAATAGCATATAGTGGAGCTCTACAGCCATCTAGTGGTTAAAGTGATTTCTTTCTTTTTTTTAAACTGCATTTTCCAAAAATGGGTATAAATGTTACATTAAATCATTTAAAATTATCCATGTTATCCACATGAATGAAAGTTAGAAATCTGTGTCTTTTATAAAGTGAATTTTACATAAAATGTATAAAGCCTATTTAAATAAATATTAATTTATAGAAATTTAGAAGATATCATAAATCCTCCAAAAACTGCACAAATGTTGAGTAAAAACATTAACAAACAGAGTAAAATTACATTTGTAAAAAAAAAAAACTATTATGTTGTTACAAAATTAAATGTTATTGTCAAAAAACATGAGTGTGGACAGGAAACGAAGCAGAAGACAGAAGCAAACGATCCATTTATCAGGCTACCTATGAATGCTGCCGCTAGTGTGTAATACAATCTATCTATGGTAATGAGTCGGGCGGTGCTTAACTGTGGATCTTCCGTTTTCAACATGGCGGTCGGGTCAGGAACTTTCCCATTTTAGAGGTAACAGTACACTGAAATATATTTCTGAGAAGATTTAAGTCGAGAAATAGACAATCAAGCAACAGAATCTTGATTCATATTTGATCAGCATTGCCTAGTTTTACAGTTTGTTGTGACCCTGATGCTTTGCTTTGGACAGGTCCATGCACTGCGCCATCGGATCTACTGATTGATTGATGACATCCATCAGCGGATCCCGTGTGTCTCCAGCATTTTATGCATGTGGGATCTCTAGCTGGAAAGACTAAATGGCTTCAAGTGGGAGGCCGTTGGTGGACCTGTTGCGTGATGTGGCTGACCAGCTCGAAAGAAGTGAGTTTCTAACTTACTCTAACTTCCTTCAGATCGACCCCAACACCCAGTGCAACCACATAAAGTGATTTTAAATTAGCAAACGTTAACAGACGCATTTTAATGACGTTAACTACCTAACTTATAATATCGGCAAATGTATTAACTAATTAAATTTACCAACCATGTGGCGTTCACTAAGTTCACATTGCATATCTTTTTGTGCAGCATCGGGTGGTTCATCAAATTCATCACCTCAGCCGCCAGATAAGCCTACTGTTAACGTTACACCCAGACACCCAGTGGTAGGTTTCTGCAAGAACATTTGACTTAATTTCAGACTTTAATGCACTCACACTGAAGAACTTGTCCATTAAATATATTGTTAGAAAAATTAAACCATACACTATCAACTAATGATCTGTAGACCATCGTTCTTTTGTTACTCAGTATAGTTTTTATTAGGGAATGGGGATCGAGACCCGGTGCTGAAAGGACCCAAACTTTCTCTAAAATCAGTAAGGTACCAACTTATCGGATACTGCTATCAGTGTTTCTAATGATGGCACCGAAACGCAGTATTAAACGGGCCTGGGACTGTTTATTATTAGGCTGCAGCTTCCGCCTCTATTCTGTCTCGCACACAGCGCCCTGCAGAGACGCAGACGCCCGTTCATCGCTGTGGAGACGAGGAAGTTAAGAATGTCAGTAACCAGACAGTTTCTGGGTCCCATTGACTTCCATAGAATATTTTTTTCCTACTATGGAAGTCAATGAGACCCAGAAACTCTGTCTGGTTACTGACATTCTTCTAAATATCTTCCCCTCTGTTCAGCAGAAGAAAGAAATTCATACAGGTTTGAAACAACATGAGAGTGAGTAAATGATGACAGAATTTTCATTTTAAAGTGAACTATCCCTTTAATGTAATAGTTCCTCACAGGTTATTTAACTGGAGCTTTGTAATGGGACCGAGAAATAACTGAAGCTGACACAAGAATGTGCTTCCTCTATTTGAATCTTTCAGTTTGGGTCTTACAGTAACAAACCAAAGCACACATTTGATAATAAGATTATAATAGTTAACCTTTTGGTTTTTGCATTAGATAGACCGCCATTATCAACAATAACAGAAAAATGCCCTTTTTTCTCTCCTGTGGTAGCCTCTCCAAACACACTTGGAAAACTTGTGCAGTTCTGGGTGGGCTGGAATGTGCTTCCCAAAGAGTTGAATGTTGAAGTGGTGGACATCCGCTTCCCAAAGTCTTCCACCTGCTTAAACTCCCAGGACGTTACACATAATATAGTGTCTTTGAAAGAGAAGTCCATGCTGCTATTTTGAGTGTTGATACTAGTTTTGGAATGGTCTAAGGACATTCATCATATATAATGTGTGCACCATAACATTTTGTTATATTGTTGCCTTTGATTTTTTTTTTAAAGAATAAGTACAGCGAATGAGTTCAGAGTTAAAGAGTAAAAAGCATTTACATGTAGCACCTAGTTCTGTGTGTAAAACTGCAAGTAAAGGCTGCAAGCTTGTCATGTGTTGAGGCATAATTTTATTAAATACTTTATGTAAAGCATTTTTGTGTTTGGTTCAATAACACTAGTCAATTGGTATAATTAATTGAATACATTAAAGAATGCTGCATTAAGTTTATTAAAGCGTTCCAGCATTCTGGTAATGTTAATGCGGTCTCAATGACATTGCATGTCATAGCATTATTATTTACAGCTGTGCTTTTCCTGCTTTAAGTTGTTCAGTCAAAAGATCTGGTTACATTGTTAAAAAGGAGACAAATTGGAGTTCCCTTTTTTTTCTCCATATGTTTTTGTCACAGGTCAAGCGGGCCACAGGTGTTGCGAGTCACGCCCCTTCCTAATTTCCACCTCAAGGAGGTCCCACGAACACCCCAATGACCAGACACACGAGATAAGTTAAGGATAAATTTGAAACAACTTTATTTAAAATTATTTAAAAAGATAATTTAGGGAAGGAGAAAGGGGAATCTAAAATTGGATTTTCGTCTCTTGATAGGAGGGGACTGGGCCTGAGAAATCTGGAGGACGTTGGTAAGTGGTCACAAGGGGAGGGGGGGGGGGCAAGGGCTCTCACGTCCTTTCACAGAGCTCCCACCAATCTCCTGACTGATCCTAAGTCCTTCCTTCGCGGCTTGATTTCCCGTGGCACCCTTCCCTTCTCCTAAAGGCAACAGAACACACGATGAGTAATGGGTAAGACGGAGAAGAATGCCTTGTTCCTATATTCGTTGCTCTTTAAGTGGACAGCTCCTCCACTACAATAGACCTCCTAGGTAAGTACAAGGTAACACACAAGCCCCTGGGGGCACAGGTAAGCAACAGAGGTAAGTAAGCAGCAAGATGACTGGGTCTTTCCCCTGGACGTACACCGGTATATTCAGGTGAGTAACTTTCTACTTGTCGCACAGATAGGTATTGAACAAGGTGACTTACTCTTCACACTGGACTTACAGGGCGTATTCAAGGTCTAGAGCTTTTAGCTCGTGAAGACGGGTAAATATTCAACAAAGTGACTGTATCTTCACGCTGGGCTTACAGGGCGTATTCAAGGTCAATAGCTTTTAGCTCGTGAAGACGGGTAAATATTCAACAAAGTGACTGTATCTTCACGCTGGGCTTACAGCGCGTATTCAAGGTCAATAGCTTTTAGCTCGTGAAGACGGGTAAGTATTCAACAAGTGACTGTATCTTCACGCTGGGCTTACAGGGCGTATTCAAGGTCAATAGCTTTTAGCTCGTGAAGACGGGTAAGTGTTCAACAAAGTGACTGTATCTTCACGCTGGGCTTACAGGGCGTATTCAAGGTCAATAGCTTTTAGCTCGTGAAGACGGGTAAATGTTCAACAAGTGACTGTATCTTCACGCTGGGCTTACAGGGCGTATTCAAGGTCAATAGCTTTTAGCTCGTGAAGACGGGTAAATATTCAACAAAGTGACTGTATCTTCACGCTGGGCTTACAGGGCGTATTCAAGGTCAATAGCTTTTAGCTCGTGAAGACGGGTAAATATTCAACAAAGTGACTGTATCTTCACGCTGGGCTTACAGGGCGTATTCAAGGTCAATAGCTTTTAGCTCGTGAAGACGGGTAAATATTCAACAAAGTGACTGTATCTTCACGCTGGGCTTACAGGGCGTATTCAAGGTCAATAGCTTTTAGCTCGTGAAGACGGGTAAGTGTTCAACAAAGTGACTGTATCTTCACGCTGGGCTTACAGGGCGTATTCAAGGTCAATAGCTTTTAGCTCGTGAAGACGGGTAAGTGTTCAACAAAGTGACTGTATCTTCACGCTGGGCTTACAGGGCGTATTCAAGGTCAATAGCTTTTAGCTCGTGAAGACGGGTACGTGTTCAACAAGTGACTGTATCTTCACGCTGGGCTTACAGGGCGTATTCAAGGTCAATAGCTTTTAGCTCGTGAAGACGGGTAAGTGTTCAACAAAGTGACTGTATCTTCACGCTGGGCTTACAGGGCGTATTCAAGGTCAATAGCTTTTAGCTCGTGAAGACGGGTAAGTGTTCAACAAGTGACTGTATCTTCACGCTGGGCTTACAGGGCGTATTCAAGGTCAATAGCTTTTAGCTCGTGAAGACGGGTAAATGTTCAACAAAGTGACTGTATCTTCACGCTGGGCTTACAGGGCGTATTCAAGGTCAATAGCTTTTAGCTCGTGAAGACGGGTAAATGTTCAACAAGTGACTGTATCTTCACGCTGGGCTTACAGGGCGTATTCAAGGTCAATAGCTTTTAGCTCGTGAAGACGGGTAAATATTCAACAAAGTGACTGTATCTTCACGCTGGGCTTACAGGGCGTATTCAAGGTCAATAGCTTTTAGCTCGTGAAGACGGGTAAGTGTTCAACAAAGTGACTGTATCTTCACGCTGGGCTTACAGGGCGTATTCAAGGTCAATAGCTTTTAGCTCGTGAAGACGGGTAAATATTCAACAAAGTGACTGTATCTTCACGCTGGGCTTACAGGGCGTATTCAAGGTCAATAGCTTTTAGCTCGTGAAGACGGGTAAATGTTCAACAAGTGACTGTATCTTCACGCTGGGCTTACAGGGCGTATTCAAGGTCAATAGCTTTTAGCTCGTGAAGACGGGTAAGTGTTCAACAAAGTGACTGTATCTTCACGCTGGGCTTACAGGGCGTATTCAAGGTCAATAGCTTTTAGCTCGTGAAGACGGGTAAATATTCAACAAAGTGACTGTATCTTCACGCTGGGCTTACAGGGCGTATTCAAGGTCAATAGCTTTTAGCTCGTGAAGACGGGTAAGTGTTCAACAAAGTGACTGTATCTTCACGCTGGGCTTACAGGGTGTATTCAAGGTCAATAGCTTTTAGCTCGTGAAGACGGGTAAGTATTCAACAAGTGACTGTATCTTCACGCTGGGCTTACAGGGCGTATTCAAGGTCAATAGCTTTTAGCTCGTGAAGACGGGTAAATATTCAACAAAGTGACTGTATCTTCACGCTGGGCTTACAGGGCGTATTCAAGGTCAATAGCTTTTAGCTCGTGAAGACGGGTAAGTGTTCAACAAGTGACTGTATCTTCACGCTGGGCTTACAGGGCGTATTCAAGGTCAATAGCTTTTAGCTCGTGAAGACGGGTAAATGTTCAACAAGTGACTGTATCTTCACGCTGGGCTTACAGGGCGTATTCAAGGTCAATAGCTTTTAGCTCGTGAAGACGGGTAAATATTCAACAAAGTGACTGTATCTTCACGCTGGGCTTACAGGGCGTATTCAAGGTCAATAGCTTTTAGCTCGTGAAGACGGGTAAATATTCAACAAAGTGACTGTATCTTCACGCTGGGCTTACAGGGCGTATTCAAGGTCAATAGCTTTTAGCTCGTGAAGACGGGTAAATATTCAACAAAGTGACTGTATCTTCACGCTGGGCTTACAGGGCGTATTCAAGGTCAATAGCTTTTAGCTCGTGAAGACGGGTAAGTGTTCAACAAAGTGACTGTATCTTCACGCTGGGCTTACAGGGCGTATTCAAGGTCAATAGCTTTTAGCTCGTGAAGACGGGTAAGTGTTCAACAAAGTGACTGTATCTTCACGCTGGGCTTACAGGGCGTATTCAAGGTCAATAGCTTTTAGCTCGTGAAGACGGGTACGTGTTCAACAAGTGACTGTATCTTCACGCTGGGCTTACAGGGCGTATTCAAGGTCAATAGCTTTTAGCTCGTGAAGACGGGTAAGTGTTCAACAAAGTGACTGTATCTTCACGCTGGGCTTACAGGGCGTATTCAAGGTCAATAGCTTTTAGCTCGTGAAGACGGGTAAGTGTTCAACAAGTGACTGTATCTTCACGCTGGGCTTACAGGGCGTATTCAAGGTCAATAGCTTTTAGCTCGTGAAGACGGGTAAATGTTCAACAAAGTGACTGTATCTTCACGCTGGGCTTACAGGGCGTATTCAAGGTCAATAGCTTTTAGCTCGTGAAGACGGGTAAATGTTCAACAAGTGACTGTATCTTCACGCTGGGCTTACAGGGCGTATTCAAGGTCAATAGCTTTTAGCTCGTGAAGACGGGTAAATATTCAACAAAGTGACTGTATCTTCACGCTGGGCTTACAGGGCGTATTCAAGGTCAATAGCTTTTAGCTCGTGAAGACGGGTAAGTGTTCAACAAAGTGACTGTATCTTCACGCTGGGCTTACAGGGCGTATTCAAGGTCAATAGCTTTTAGCTCGTGAAGACGGGTAAATATTCAACAAAGTGACTGTATCTTCACGCTGGGCTTACAGGGCGTATTCAAGGTCAATAGCTTTTAGCTCGTGAAGACGGGTAAATGTTCAACAAGTGACTGTATCTTCACGCTGGGCTTACAGGGCGTATTCAAGGTCAATAGCTTTTAGCTCGTGAAGACGGGTAAGTGTTCAACAAAGTGACTGTATCTTCACGCTGGGCTTACAGGGCGTATTCAAGGTCAATAGCTTTTAGCTCGTGAAGACGGGTAAATATTCAACAAAGTGACTGTATCTTCACGCTGGGCTTACAGGGCGTATTCAAGGTCAATAGCTTTTAGCTCGTGAAGACGGGTAAGTGTTCAACAAAGTGACTGTATCTTCACGCTGGGCTTACAGGGCGTATTCAAGGTCAATAGCTTTTAGCTCGTGAAGACGGGTAAGTGTTCAACAAGTGACTGTATCTTCACGCTGGGCTTACAGGGCGTATTCAAGGTCAATAGCTTTTAGCTCGTGAAGACGGGTAAGTATTCAACAAAGTGACTGTATCTTCACGCTGGGCTTACAGCGCGTATTCAAGGTCAATAGCTTTTAGCTCGTGAAGACGGGTAAGTGTTCAACAAGTGACTGTATCTTCACGCTGGGCTTACAGGGCGTATTCAAGGTCAATAGCTTTTAGCTCGTGAAGACGGGTAAGTGTTCAACAAGTGACTGTATCTTCACACTGGGCTTACAGGGCGTATTCAAGGTCAATAGCTTTTAGCTCGTGAAGACGGGTAAGTATTCAACAAAGTGACTGTATCTTCACGCTGGGCTTACAGGGCGTATTCAAGGTCAATAGCTTTTAGCTCGTGAAGACGGGTAAGTATTCAACAAAGTGACTGTATCTTCACGCTGGGCTTACAGGGCGTATTCAAGGTCAATAGCTTTTAGCTCGTGAAGACGGGTAAGTGTTCAACAAAGTGACTGTATCTTCACGCTGGGCTTACAGGGCGTATTCAAGGTCAATAGCTTTTAGCTCGTGAAGTCGGGTAAGTATTCAACAAGTGACTGTATCTTCACGCTGGGCTTACAGGGCGTATTCAAGGTCAATAGCTTTTAGCTCGTGAAGACGGGTAAGTATTCAACAAAGTGACTGTATCTTCACGCTGGGCTTACAGGGCGTATTCAAGGTCAATAGCTTTTAGCTCGTGAAGACGGGTAAGTGTTCAACAAAGTGACTGTATCTTCACGCTGGGCTTACAGGGCGTATTCAAGGTCAATAGCTTTTAGCTCGTGAAGACGGGTAAGTGTTCAACAAAGTGACTGTATCTTCACGCTGGGCTTACAGGGCGTATTCAAGGTCAATAGCTTTTAGCTCGTGAAGACGGGTAAGTGTTCAACAAAGTGACTGTATCTTCACGCTGGGCTTACAGGGCGTATTCAAGGTCAATAGCTTTTAGCTCGTGAAGACGGGTAAGTATTCAACAAAGTGACTGTATCTTCACGCTGGGCTTACAGGGCGTATTCAAGGTCAATAGCTTTTAGCTCGTGAAGACGGGTAAGTGTTCAACAAGTGACTGTATCTTCACGCTGGGCTTACAGGGCGTATTCAAGGTCAATAGCTTTTAGCTCGTGAAGACGGGTAAATGTTCAACAAGTGACTGTATCTTCACGCTGGGCTTACAGGGCGTATTCAAGGTCAATAGCTTTTAGCTCGTGAAGACGGGTAAATATTCAACAAAGTGACTGTATCTTCACGCTGGGCTTACAGGGCGTATTCAAGGTCAATAGCTTTTAGCTCGTGAAGACGGGTAAATATTCAACAAAGTGACTGTATCTTCACGCTGGGCTTACAGGGCGTATTCAAGGTCAATAGCTTTTAGCTCGTGAAGACGGGTAAATATTCAACAAAGTGACTGTATCTTCACGCTGGGCTTACAGGGCGTATTCAAGGTCAATAGCTTTTAGCTCGTGAAGACGGGTAAGTGTTCAACAAAGTGACTGTATCTTCACGCTGGGCTTACAGGGCGTATTCAAGGTCAATAGCTTTTAGCTCGTGAAGACGGGTAAGTGTTCAACAAAGTGACTGTATCTTCACGCTGGGCTTACAGGGCGTATTCAAGGTCAATAGCTTTTAGCTCGTGAAGACGGGTACGTGTTCAACAAGTGACTGTATCTTCACGCTGGGCTTACAGGGCGTATTCAAGGTCAATAGCTTTTAGCTCGTGAAGACGGGTAAGTGTTCAACAAAGTGACTGTATCTTCACGCTGGGCTTACAGGGCGTATTCAAGGTCAATAGCTTTTAGCTCGTGAAGACGGGTAAGTGTTCAACAAGTGACTGTATCTTCACGCTGGGCTTACAGGGCGTATTCAAGGTCAATAGCTTTTAGCTCGTGAAGACGGGTAAATGTTCAACAAAGTGACTGTATCTTCACGCTGGGCTTACAGGGCGTATTCAAGGTCAATAGCTTTTAGCTCGTGAAGACGGGTAAATGTTCAACAAGTGACTGTATCTTCACGCTGGGCTTACAGGGCGTATTCAAGGTCAATAGCTTTTAGCTCGTGAAGACGGGTAAATATTCAACAAAGTGACTGTATCTTCACGCTGGGCTTACTGGGCGTATTCAAGGTCAATAGCTTTTAGCTCGTGAAGACGGGTAAGTGTTCAACAAAGTGACTGTATCTTCACGCTGGGCTTACAGGGCGTATTCAAGGTCAATAGCTTTTAGCTCGTGAAGACGGGTAAATATTCAACAAAGTGACTGTATCTTCACGCTGGGCTTACAGGGCGTATTCAAGGTCAATAGCTTTTAGCTCGTGAAGACGGGTAAATGTTCAACAAGTGACTGTATCTTCACGCTGGGCTTACAGGGCGTATTCAAGGTCAATAGCTTTTAGCTCGTGAAGACGGGTAAGTGTTCAACAAAGTGACTGTATCTTCACGCTGGGCTTACAGGGCGTATTCAAGGTCAATAGCTTTTAGCTCGTGAAGACGGGTAAATATTCAACAAAGTGACTGTATCTTCACGCTGGGCTTACAGGGCGTATTCAAGGTCAATAGCTTTTAGCTCGTGAAGACGGGTAAGTGTTCAACAAAGTGACTGTATCTTCACGCTGGGCTTACAGGGTGTATTCAAGGTCAATAGCTTTTAGCTCGTGAAGACGGGTAAGTATTCAACAAGTGACTGTATCTTCACGCTGGGCTTACAGGGCGTATTCAAGGTCAATAGCTTTTAGCTCGTGAAGACGGGTAAATATTCAACAAAGTGACTGTATCTTCACGCTGGGCTTACAGGGCGTATTCAAGGTCAATAGCTTTTAGCTCGTGAAGACGGGTAAGTGTTCAACAAGTGACTGTATCTTCACGCTGGGCTTACAGGGCATATTCAAGGTCAATAGCTTTTAGCTCGTGAAGACGGGTAAATGTTCAACAAGTGACTGTATCTTCACGCTGGGCTTACAGGGCGTATTCAAGGTCAATAGCTTTTAGCTCGTGAAGACGGGTAAATATTCAACAAAGTGACTGTATCTTCACGCTGGGCTTACAGGGCGTATTCAAGGTCAATAGCTTTTAGCTCGTGAAGACGGGTAAATATTCAACAAAGTGACTGTATCTTCACGCTGGGCTTACAGGGCGTATTCAAGGTCAATAGCTTTTAGCTCGTGAAGACGGGTAAATATTCAACAAAGTGACTGTATCTTCACGCTGGGCTTACAGGGCGTATTCAAGGTCAATAGCTTTTAGCTCGTGAAGACGGGTAAGTGTTCAACAAAGTGACTGTATCTTCACGCTGGGCTTACAGGGCGTATTCAAGGTCAATAGCTTTTAGCTCGTGAAGACGGGTAAGTGTTCAACAAAGTGACTGTATCTTCACGCTGGGCTTACAGGGCGTATTCAAGGTCAATAGCTTTTAGCTCGTGAAGACGGGTACGTGTTCAACAAGTGACTGTATCTTCACGCTGGGCTTACAGGGCGTATTCAAGGTCAATAGCTTTTAGCTCGTGAAGACGGGTAAGTGTTCAACAAAGTGACTGTATCTTCACGCTGGGCTTACAGGGCGTATTCAAGGTCAATAGCTTTTAGCTCGTGAAGACGGGTAAGTGTTCAACAAGTGACTGTATCTTCACGCTGGGCTTACAGGGCGTATTCAAGGTCAATAGCTTTTAGCTCGTGAAGACGGGTAAATGTTCAACAAAGTGACTGTATCTTCACGCTGGGCTTACAGGGCGTATTCAAGGTCAATAGCTTTTAGCTCGTGAAGACGGGTAAATGTTCAACAAGTGACTGTATCTTCACGCTGGGCTTACAGGGCGTATTCAAGGTCAATAGCTTTTAGCTCGTGAAGACGGGTAAATATTCAACAAAGTGACTGTATCTTCACGCTGGGCTTACAGGGCGTATTCAAGGTCAATAGCTTTTAGCTCGTGAAGACGGGTAAGTGTTCAACAAAGTGACTGTATCTTCACGCTGGGCTTACAGGGCGTATTCAAGGTCAATAGCTTTTAGCTCGTGAAGACGGGTAAATATTCAACAAAGTGACTGTATCTTCACGCTGGGCTTACAGGGCGTATTCAAGGTCAATAGCTTTTAGCTCGTGAAGACGGGTAAATGTTCAACAAGTGACTGTATCTTCACGCTGGGCTTACAGGGCGTATTCAAGGTCAATAGCTTTTAGCTCGTGAAGACGGGTAAGTGTTCAACAAAGTGACTGTATCTTCACGCTGGGCTTACAGGGCGTATTCAAGGTCAATAGCTTTTAGCTCGTGAAGACGGGTAAATATTCAACAAAGTGACTGTATCTTCACGCTGGGCTTACAGGGCGTATTCAAGGTCAATAGCTTTTAGCTCGTGAAGACGGGTAAGTGTTCAACAAAGTGACTGTATCTTCACGCTGGGCTTACAGGGCGTATTCAAGGTCAATAGCTTTTAGCTCGTGAAGACGGGTAAGTGTTCAACAAGTGACTGTATCTTCACGCTGGGCTTACAGGGCGTATTCAAGGTCAATAGCTTTTAGCTCGTGAAGACGGGTAAGTATTCAACAAAGTGACTGTATCTTCACGCTGGGCTTACAGCGCGTATTCAAGGTCAATAGCTTTTAGCTCGTGAAGACGGGTAAGTGTTCAACAAGTGACTGTATCTTCACGCTGGGCTTACAGGGCGTATTCAAGGTCAATAGCTTTTAGCTCGTGAAGACGGGTAAGTGTTCAACAAGTGACTGTATCTTCACGCTGGGCTTACAGGGCGTATTCAAGGTCAATAGCTTTTAGCTCGTGAAGACGGGTAAGTATTCAACAAAGTGACTGTATCTTCACGCTGGGCTTACAGGGCGTATTCAAGGTCAATAGCTTTTAGCTCGTGAAGACGGGTAAGTATTCAACAAAGTGACTGTATCTTCACGCTGGGCTTACAGGGCGTATTCAAGGTCAATAGCTTTTAGCTCGTGAAGACGGGTAAGTGTTCAACAAAGTGACTGTATCTTCACGCTGGGCTTACAGGGCGTATTCAAGGTCAATAGCTTTTAGCTCGTGAAGTCGGGTAAGTATTCAACAAGTGACTGTATCTTCACGCTGGGCTTACAGGGCGTATTCAAGGTCAATAGCTTTTAGCTCGTGAAGACGGGTAAGTATTCAACAAAGTGACTGTATCTTCACGCTGGGCTTACAGGGCGTATTCAAGGTCAATAGCTTTTAGCTCGTGAAGACGGGTAAGTGTTCAACAAAGTGACTGTATCTTCACGCTGGGCTTACAGGGCGTATTCAAGGTCAATAGCTTTTAGCTCGTGAAGACGGGTAAGTGTTCAACAAAGTGACTGTATCTTCACGCTGGGCTTACAGGGCGTATTCAAGGTCAATAGCTTTTAGCTCGTGAAGACGGGTAAGTGTTCAACAAAGTGACTGTATCTTCACGCTGGGCTTACAGGGCGTATTCAAGGTCAATAGCTTTTAGCTCGTGAAGACGGGTAAGTATTCAACAAAGTGACTGTATCTTCACGCTGGGCTTACAGGGCGTATTCAAGGTCAATAGCTTTTAGCTCGTGAAGACGGGTAAGTATTCAACAAGTGACTGTATCTTCACGCTGGGCTTACAGGGCGTATTCAAGGTCAATAGCTTTTAGCTCGTGAAGACGGGTAAGTATTCAACAAAGTGACTGTATCTTCACGCTGGGCTTACAGGGCGTATTCAAGGTCAATAGCTTTTAGCTCGTGAAGACGGGTAAGTATTCAACAAGTGACTGTATCTTCACGCTGGACTTACAGAACGTATTCAAGGTCAATAGCTTTTAGCTCGTGAAGACGGGTAAGTATTCAACAAGTGACTGTATCTTCACGCTGGACTTACAGAACGTATTCAAGGTCAATAGCTTTTAGCTCGTGAAGACGGGTAAGTATTCAACAAGTGACTGTATCTTCACGCTGGGCTTACAGGGCGTATTCAAGGTCAATAGCTTTTAGCTCGTGAAGACGGGTAAGTATTCAACAAGTGACTGTATCTTCACGCTGGGCTTACAGGGCGTATTCAAGGTCAATAGCTTTTAGCTCGTGAAGACGGGTAAGTATTCAACAAGTGACTGTATCTTCACGCTGGGCTTACAGCGCGTATTCAAGGTCAATAGCTTTTAGCTCGTGAAGACGGGTAAGTGTTCAACAAAGTGACTGTATCTTCACGCTGGGCTTACAGGGCGTATTCAAGGTCAATAGCTTTTAGCTCGTGAAGACGGGTAAGTATTCAACAAAGTGACTGTATCTTCACGCTGGGCTTACAGGGCGTATTCAAGGTCAATAGCTTTTAGCTCGTGAAGACGGGTAAGTATTCAACAAGTGACTGTATCTTCACGCTGGGCTTACAGCGCGTATTCAAGGTCAATAGCTTTTAGCTCGTGAAGACGGGTAAGTATTCAACAAGTGACTGTATCTTCACGCTGGGCTTACAGCGCGTATTCAAGGTCAATAGCTTTTAGCTCGTGAAGACGGGTAAGTGTTCAACAAAGTGACTGTATCTTCACGCTGGGCTTACAGCGCGTATTCAAGGTCAATAGCTTTTAGCTCGTGAAGACGGGTAAGTGTTCAACAAAGTGACTGTATCTTCACGCTGGGCTTACAGCGCGTATTCAAGGTCAATAGCTTTTAGCTCGTGAAGACGGGTAAGTGTTCAACAAGTGACTGTATCTTCACGCTGGGCTTACAGGGCGTATTCAAGGTCAATAGCTTTTAGCTCGTGAAGACGGGTAAGTGTTCAACAAGTGACTGTATCTTCACGCTGGGCTTACAGAACGTATTCAAGGTCAATAGCTTTTAGCTCGTGAAGACGGGTAAGTGTTCAACAAGTGACTGTATCTTCACGCTGGGCTTACAGGGCGTATTCAAGGTCAATAGCTTTTAGCTCGTGAAGACGGGTAAGTGTTCAACAAGTGACTGTATCTTCACGCTGGGCTTACAGAACGTATTCAAGGTCAATAGCTTTTAGCTCGTGAAGACGGGTAAGTGTTCAACAAGTGACTGTATCTTCACGCTGGGCTTACAGGGCGTATTCAAGGTCAATAGCTTTTAACTCGTGAAGACGGGTAAGTATTCAACAAGTGACTGTATCTTCACGCTGGGCTTACAGGGCGTATGCATGGTCAATAGCTTTTAGCTCGTGAAGACGGGTAAGTGTTCAACAAAGTGACTGTATCTTCACGCTGGGCTTACAGGGCGTATTCAAGGTCAATAGCTTTTAGCTCGTAAAGACGGGTAAGTGTTCAACAAGTGACTGTATCTTCACGCTGGGCTTACAGAACGTATTCAAGGTCAATAGCTTTTAGCTCGTGAAGACGGGTAAGTGTTCAACAAGTGACCCTATCTTCACGCTGGGCTTACAGGGCGTATTCAAGGTCAATAGCTTTTAACTCGTGAAGACGGGTAAGTGTTCAACAAGTGACTGTATCTTCACACTGGGCTTACAGGGCGTATGCAAGGTCAATAGCTTTTAGCTCGTGAAGACGGGTAAGTGTTCAACAAGTGACTGTATCTTCACGCTGGGCTTACAGGGCGTATGCAAGGTCAATAGCTTTAAGCTCGTGAAGACGGGTAAGTGTTCAACAAGTGACTGTATCTTCACGCTGGGCTTACAGGGCATATTCAAGGTCAATAGCTTTTAGCTCGTGAAGACGGGTAAGTGTTCAACAAAGTGACTGTATCTTCACGCTGGGCTTACAGGGCATATTCAAGGTCAATAGCTTTTAGCTCGTGAAGACGGGTAAGTGTTCAACAAAGTGACTGTATCTTCACGCTGGGCTTACAGCGCGTATTCAAGGTCAATAGCTTTTAGCTCGTGAAGACGGGTAAGTATTCAACAAGTGACTGTATCTTCACGCTGGGCTTACAGGGCGTATTCAAGGTCAATAGCTTTTAGCTCGTGAAGACGGGTAAGTGTTCAACAAGTGACTGTATCTTCACGCTGGGCTTACAGCGCGTATTCAAGGTCAATAGCTTTTAGCTCGTGAAGACGGGTAAGTATTCAACAAGTGACTGTATCTTCACGCTGGGCTTACAGGGCGTATTCAAGGTCAATAGCTTTTAGCTCGTGAAGACGGGTAAGTATTCAACAAGTGACTGTATCTTCACGCTGGGCTTACAGCGCGTATTCAAGGTCAATAGCTTTTAGCTCGTGAAGACGGGTAAGTATTCAACAAGTGACTGTATCTTCACGCTGGGCTTACAGCGCGTATTCAAGGTCAATAGCTTTTAGCTCGTGAAGACGGGTAAGTGTTCAACAAAGTGACTGTATCTTCACGCTGGGCTTACAGCGCGTATTCAAGGTCAATAGCTTTTAGCTCGTGAAGACGGGTAAGTGTTCAACAAAGTGACTGTATCTTCACGCTGGGCTTACAGCGCGTATTCAAGGTCAATAGCTTTTAGCTCGTGAAGACGGGTAAGTGTTCAACAAGTGACTGTATCTTCACGCTGGGCTTACAGGGCGTATTCAAGGTCAATAGCTTTTAGCTCGTGAAGACGGGTAAGTGTTCAACAAGTGACTGTATCTTCACGCTGGGCTTACAGAACGTATTCAAGGTCAATAGCTTTTAGCTCGTGAAGACGGGTAAGTGTTCAACAAGTGACTGTATCTTCACGCTGGGCTTACAGGGCGTATTCAAGGTCAATAGCTTTTAGCTCGTGAAGACGGGTAAGTGTTCAACAAGTGACTGTATCTTCACGCTGGGCTTACAGAACGTATTCAAGGTCAATAGCTTTTAGCTCGTGAAGACGGGTAAGTGTTCAACAAGTGACTGTATCTTCACGCTGGGCTTACAGGGCGTATTCAAGGTCAATAGCTTTTAACTCGTGAAGACGGGTAAGTATTCAACAAGTGACTGTATCTTCACGCTGGGCTTACAGGGCGTATGCATGGTCAATAGCTTTTAGCTCGTGAAGACGGGTAAGTGTTCAACAAAGTGACTGTATCTTCACGCTGGGCTTACAGGGCGTATTCAAGGTCAATAGCTTTTAGCTCGTGAAGACGGGTAAGTGTTCAACAAGTGACTGTATCTTCACGCTGGGCTTACAGAACGTATTCAAGGTCAATAGCTTTTAGCTCGTGAAGACGGGTAAGTGTTCAACAAGTGACTGTATCTTCACGCTGGGCTTACAGGGCGTATTCAAGGTCAATAGCTTTTAACTCGTGAAGACGGGTAAGTGTTCAACAAGTGACTGTATCTTCACACTGGGCTTACAGGGCGTATGCAAGGTCAATAGCTTTTAGCTCGTGAAGACGGGTAAGTGTTCAACAAGTGACTGTATCTTCACGCTGGGCTTACAGGGCGTATGCAAGGTCAATAGCTTTAAGCTCGTGAAGACGGGTAAGTGTTCAACAAGTGACTGTATCTTCACGCTGGGCTTACAGGGCATATTCAAGGTCAATAGCTTTTAGCTCGTGAAGACGGGTAAGTGTTCAACAAAGTGACTGTATCTTCACGCTGGGCTTACAGGGCATATTCAAGGTCAATAGCTTTTAGCTCGTGAAGACGGGTAAGTGTTCAACAAAGTGACTGTATCTTCACGCTGGGCTTACAGGGCCTATTCAAGGTCAATAGCTTTTAGCTCGTGAAGACGGGTAAGTGTTCAACAAGTGACTGTATCTTCACGCTGGGCTTACAGGGCGTATTCAAGGTCAATAGCTTTTAGCTCGTGAAGACGGGTAAGTATTCAACAAGTGACTGTATCTTCACGCTGGGCTTACAGGGCGTATTCAAGGTCAATAGCTTTTAGCTCGTGAAGACGGGTAAGTATTCAACAAGTGACTGTATCTTCACGCTGGGCTTACAGGGCGTATTCAAGGTCAATAGCTTTTAGCTCGTGAAGACGGGTAAGTATTCAACAAGTGACTGTATCTTCACACTGGGCTTACAGGGCGTATTCAAGGTCAATAGCTTTTAGCTCGTGAAGACGGGTAAGTATTCAACAAGTGACTGTATCTTCACGCTGGGCTTACAGCACGTATTCAAGGTCAATAGCTTTTAGCTCGTGAAGACGGGTAAGTGTTCAACAAAGTGACTGTATCTTCACGCTGGGCTTACAGCGCGTATTCAAGGTCAATAGCTTTTAGCTCGTGAAGACGGGTAAGTGTTCAACAAGTGACTGTATCTTCACGCTGGGCTTACAGGGCGTATTCAAGGTCAATAGCTTTTAGCTCGTGAAGACGGGTAAGTGTTCAACAAGTGACTGTATCTTCACGCTGGGCTTACAGGGCGTATTAAAGGTCAATAGCTTTTAGCTCGTGAAGACGGGTAGGTGTTCAACAAAGTGACTGTATCTTCACGCTGGGCTTACAGGGCGTATTCAAGGTCAATAGCTTTTAGCTCGTTAAGACGGGTAGGTGTTCAACAAGTGACTGTATCTTCACGCTGGGCTTACAGGGCGTATTCAAGGTCAATAGCTTTTAGCTCGTGAAGACGGGTAAGTGTTCAACAAAGTGACTGTATCTTCACGCTGGGCTTACAGGGCGTATTCAAGGTCAATAGCTTTTAGCTCGTGAAGACGGGTAAATATTCAACAAAGTGACTGTATCTTCACGCTGGGCTTACAGAACGTATTCAAGGTCAATAGCTTTTAGCTCGTGAAGACGGGTAAGTGTTCAACAAAGTGACTGTATCTTCACGCTGGGCTTACAGGGCGTATTCAAGGTGAATAGCTTTTAGCTCGTTAAGACGGGTAGGTGTTCAACAAGTGACTGTATCTTCACGCTGGGCTTACAGGGCGTATTCAAGGTCAATAGCTTTTAGCTCGTGAAGACGGGTAAATGTTCAACAAAGTGACTGTATCTTCACGCTGGGCTTACAGAACGTATTCAAGGTCAATAGCTTTTAGCTCGTGAAGACGGGTAAGTGTTCAACAAGTGACTGTATCTTCACGCTGGGCTTACAGGGCGTATTCAAGGTCAATAGCTTTTAGCTCGTGAAGACGGGTAAGTATTCAACAAAGTGACTGTATCTTCACGCTGGGCTTACAGGGCGTATTCAAGGTCAATAGCTTTTAGCTCGTGAAGACGGGTAAGTGTTCAGCAAGTGACTGTATCTTCACACTGGGCTTACAGAACGTATTCAAGGTCAATAGCTTTTAGCTCGTGAAGACGGGTAAGTATTCAACAAAGTGACTGTATCTTCACACTGGGCTTACAGGGCGTATTCAAGGTCAATAGCTTTTAGCTCGTGAAGACGGGTAAGTATTCAACAAAGTGACTGTATCTTCACGCTGGGCTTACAGGGCGT
This sequence comes from Carassius gibelio, assembly GCF_023724105.1. Lineage (NCBI taxonomy): Eukaryota > Metazoa > Chordata > Actinopteri > Cypriniformes > Cyprinidae > Carassius > Carassius gibelio. The sequence continues at coordinate 52,472,844 of NC_068417.1, forward strand.
ATTCAAGGTCAATAGCTTTTAGCTCGTGAAGACGGGTAAGTGTTCAACAAAGTGACTGTATCTTCACGCTGGGCTTACAGAACGTATTCAAGGTCAATAGCTTTTAGCTCGTGAAGACGGGTAAGTGTTCAACAAGTGACTGTATCTTCACGCTGGGCTTACAGGGCGTATTCAAGGTCAATAGCTTTTAGCTCGTGATGACGGGTAAGTATTCAACAAAGTGACTGTATCTTCACGCTGGGCTTACAGGGCGTATGCAAGGTCAATAGCTTTTAGCTCGTGAAGACGGGTAAGTATTCAACAAGTGACTGTATCTTCACGCTGGGCTTACAGGGCGTATGCAAGGTCAATAGCTTTTAGCTCGTGAAGACGGGTAAGTATTCAACAAGTGACTGTATCTTCACACTGGGCTTACAGGGCGTATTCAAGGTCAATAGCTTTTAGCTCGTGAAGACGGGTAAGTATTCAAAGAGTGACTGTATCTTCACGCTGGGCTTACAGGGCGTATTCAAGGTCAATAGCTTTTAGCTCGTGAAGACGGGTAAGTGTTCAACAAGTGACTGTATCTTCACGCTGGGCTTACAGGGCGTATTCAAGGTCAATAGCTTTTAGCTCGTGAAGACGGGTAAGTATTCAACAAAGTGACTGTATCTTCACGCTGGGCTTACAGGGCGTATGCAAGGTCAATAGCTTTTAGCTCGTGAAGACGGGTAAGTGTTCAACAAGTGACTGTATCTTCACGCTGGGCTTACAGGGCGTATTCAAGGTCAATAGCTTTTAGCTCGTGAAGACGGGTAAGTGTTCAACAAAGTGACTGTATCTTCACGCTGGGCTTACAGGGCCTATTCAAGGTCAATAGCTTTTAGCTCGTGAAGACGGGTAAGTGTTCAACAAGTGACTGTATCTTCACGCTGGGCTTACAGGGCGTATTCAAGGTCAATAGCTTTTAGCTCGTGAAGACGGGTAAGTGTTCAACAAGTGACTGTATCTTCACGCTGGGCTTACAGGGCGTATGCAAGGTCAATAGCTTTAAGCTCGTGAAGACGGGTAAGTATTCAACAAGTGACTTTATCTTCACGCTGGGCTTACAGGGCGTATTCAAGGTCAATAGCTTTTAGCTCGTGAAGACGGGTAAGTATTCAACAAAGTGACTGTATCTTCACGCTGGGCTTACAGGGCGTATTCAAGGTCAATAGCTTTTAGCTCGTGAAGACGGGTAAGTATTCAACAAAGTGACTGTATCTTCACGCTGGGCTTACAGGGCGTATTCAAGGTCAATAGCTTTTAGCTCGTGAAGACGGGTAAGTATTCAACAAAGTGACTGTATCTTCACGCTGGGCTTACAGGGCGTATTCAAGGTCAATAGCTTTTAGCTCGTGAAGACGGGTAAGTGTTCAACAAAGTGACTGTATCTTCACGCTGGGCTTACAGGGCGTATTCAAGGTCAATAGCTTTTAGCTCGTGAAGACGGGTAAGTGTTCAACAAAGTGACTGTATCTTCACGCTGGGCTTACAGGGCGTATTCAAGGTCAATAGCTTTTAGCTCGTGAAGACGGGTAAGTGTTCAACAAAGTGACTGTATCTTCACGCTGGGCTTACAGGGCGTATTCAAGGTCAATAGCTTTTAGCTCGTGAAGACGGGTAAGTGTTCAACAAAGTGACTGTATCTTCACGCTGGGCTTACAGGGCGTATTCAAGGTCAATAGCTTTTAGCTCGTGAAGACGGGTAAGTGTTCAACAAAGTGACTGTATCTTCACGCTGGGCTTACAGGGCGTATTCAAGGTCAATAGCTTTTAGCTCGTGAAGACGGGTAAGTGATCAACAAAGTGACTGTATCTTCATGCTGGGCTTACAGAACGTATTCAAGGTCAATAGCTTTTAGCTCGTGAAGACGGGTAAGTATTCAACAAAGTGACTGTATCTTCACGCTGGGCTTACAGGGCGTATTCAAGGTCAATAGCTTTTAGCTCATGAAGACGGGTAAGTGTTCAACAAAGTGACTGTATCTTCACGCTGGGCTTACAGGGCGTATTCAAGGTCAATAGCTTTTAGCTCGTGAAGACGGGTAAGTGTTCAACAAAGTGACTGTATCTTCACGCTGGGCTTACAGGGCGTATTCAAGGTCAATAGCTTTTAGCTCGTGAAGACGGGTAAGTGTTCAACAAAGTGACTGTATCTTCACGCTGGGCTTACAGCACGTATTCAAGGTCAATAGCTTTTAGCTCGTGAAGACGGGTAAGTGTTCAACAAAGTGACTGTATCTTCACGCTGGGCTTACAGGGCGTATTCAAGGTCAATAGCTTTTAGCTCGTGAAGACGGGTAAGTGTTCAACAAGTGACTGTATCTTCACGCTGGGCTTACAGGGCGTATTCAAGGTCAATAGCTTTTAGCTCGTGATGACGGGTAAGTATTCAACAAAGTGACTGTATCTTCACGCTGGGCTTACAGGGCGTATGCAAGGTCAATAGCTTTTAGCTCGTGAAGACGGGTAAGTATTCAACAAGTGACTGTATCTTCACGCTGGGCTTACAGGGCGTATGCAAGGTCAATAGCTTTTAGCTCGTGAAGACGGGTAAGTATTCAACAAGTGACTGTATCTTCACACTGGGCTTACAGGGCGTATTCAAGGTCAATAGCTTTTAGCTCGTGAAGACGGGTAAGTATTCAAAGAGTGACTGTATCTTCACGCTGGGCTTACAGGGCGTATTCAAGGTCAATAGCTTTTAGCTCGTGAAGACGGGTAAGTGTTCAACAAGTGACTGTATCTTCACGCTGGGCTTACAGGGCGTATTCAAGGTCAATAGCTTTTAGCTCGTGAAGACGGGTAAGTATTCAACAAAGTGACTGTATCTTCACGCTGGGCTTACAGGGCGTATGCAAGGTCAATAGCTTTTAGCTCGTGAAGACGGGTAAGTGTTCAACAAGTGACTGTATCTTCACGCTGGGCTTACAGGGCGTATTCAAGGTCAATAGCTTTTAGCTCGTGAAGACGGGTAAGTATTCAACAAGTGACTGTATCTTCACGCTGGGCTTACAGCACGTATTCAAGGTCAATAGCTTTTAGCTCGTGAAGACGGGTAAGTGTTCAACAAAGTGACTGTATCTTCACGCTGGGCTTACATCGCGTATTCAAGGTCAATAGCTTTTAGCTCGTGAAGACGGGTAAGTGTTCAACAAGTGACTGTATCTTCACGCTGGGCTTACAGGGCGTATTCAAGGTCAATAGCTTTTAGCTCGTGAAGACGGGTAAGTGTTCAACAAGTGACTGTATCTTCACGCTGGGCTTACAGGGCGTATTAAAGGTCAATAGCTTTTAGCTCGTGAAGACGGGTAGGTGTTCAACAAAGTGACTGTATCTTCACGCTGGGCTTACAGGGCGTATTCAAGGTCAATAGCTTTTAGCTCGTTAAGACGGGTAGGTGTTCAACAAGTGACTGTATCTTCACGCTGGGCTTACAGGGCGTATTCAAGGTCAATAGCTTTTAGCTCGTGAAGACGGGTAAGTGTTCAACAAAGTGACTGTATCTTCACGCTGGGCTTACAGGGCGTATTCAAGGTCAATAGCTTTTAGCTCGTGAAGACGGGTAAATATTCAACAAAGTGACTGTATCTTCACGCTGGGCTTACAGAACGTATTCAAGGTCAATAGCTTTTAGCTCGTGAAGACGGGTAAGTGTTCAACAAAGTGACTGTATCTTCACGCTGGGCTTACAGGGCGTATTCAAGGTGAATAGCTTTTAGCTCGTTAAGACGGGTAGGTGTTCAACAAGTGACTGTATCTTCACGCTGGGCTTACAGGGCGTATTCAAGGTCAATAGCTTTTAGCTCGTGAAGACGGGTAAATGTTCAACAAAGTGACTGTATCTTCACGCTGGGCTTACAGAACGTATTCAAGGTCAATAGCTTTTAGCTCGTGAAGACGGGTAAGTGTTCAACAAGTGACTGTATCTTCACGCTGGGCTTACAGGGCGTATTCAAGGTCAATAGCTTTTAGCTCGTGAAGACGGGTAAGTATTCAACAAAGTGACTGTATCTTCACGCTGGGCTTACAGGGCGTATTCAAGGTCAATAGCTTTTAGCTCGTGAAGACGGGTAAGTGTTCAGCAAGTGACTGTATCTTCACACTGGGCTTACAGAACGTATTCAAGGTCAATAGCTTTTAGCTCGTGAAGACGGGTAAGTATTCAACAAAGTGACTGTATCTTCACACTGGGCTTACAGGGCGTATTCAAGGTCAATAGCTTTTAGCTCGTGAAGACGGGTAAGTATTCAACAAAGTGACTGTATCTTCACGCTGGGCTTACAGGGCGTATTCAAGGTCAATAGCTTTTAGCTCGTGAAGACGGGTAAGTGTTCAACAAAGTGACTGTATCTTCACGCTGGGCTTACAGGGCGTATTCAAGGTCAATAGCTTTTAGCTCGTGAAGACGGGTAAGTGTTCAACAAGTGACTGTATCTTCACGCTGGGCTTACAGAACGTATTCAAGGTCAATAGCTTTTAGCTCGTGAAGACGGGTAAGTGTTCAACAAGTGACTGTATCTTCACGCTGGGCTTACAGGGCGTATTCAAGGTCAATAGCTTTTAGCTCGTGATGACGGGTAAGTATTCAACAAAGTGACTGTATCTTCACGCTGGGCTTACAGAACGTATTCAAGGTCAATAGCTTTTAGCTCGTGAAGACGGGTAAGTGTTCAACAAGTGACTGTATCTTCACGCTGGGCTTACAGGGCGTATGCAAGGTCAATAGCTTTTAGCTCGTGAAGACGGGTAAGTGTTCAACAAAGTGACTGTATCTTCACGCTGGGCTTACAGGGCGTATTCAAGGTCAATAGCTTTTAGCTCGTGAAGACGGGTAAGTGTTCAACAAGTGACTGTATCTTCACGCTGGGCTTACAGGGCGTATGCAAGGTCAATAGCTTTTAGCTCGTGAAGACGGGTAAGTGTTCAACAAAGTGACTGTATCTTCACGCTGGGCTTACAGAACGTATTCAAGGTCAATAGCTTTTAGCTCGTGAAGACGGGTAAGTGTTCAACAAGTGACTGTATCTTCACGCTGGGCTTACAGGGCGTATGCAAGGTCAATAGCTTTTAGCTCGTGAAGACGGGTAAGTATTCAACAAGTGACTGTATCTTCACGCTGGGCTTACAGGGCGTATGCAAGGTCAATAGCTTTTAGCTCGTGAAGACGGGTAAGTATTCAACAAGTGACTGTATCTTCACACTGGGCTTACAGGGCGTATTCAAGGTCAATAGCTTTTAGCTCGTGAAGACGGGTAAGTATTCAACAAGTGACTGTATCTTCACGCTGGGCTTACAGGGCGTATTCAAGGTCAATAGCTTTTAGCTCGTGAAGACGGGTAAGTGTTCAACAAGTGACTGTATCTTCACGCTGGGCTTACAGGGCGTATTCAAGGTCAATAGCTTTTAGCTCGTGAAGACGGGTAAGTATTCAACAAAGTGACTGTATCTTCACGCTGGGCTTACAGGGCGTATGCAAGGTCAATAGCTTTTAGCTCGTGAAGACGGGTAAGTGTTCAACAAGTGACTGTATCTTCACGCTGGGCTTACAGGGCGTATTCAAGGTCAATAGCTTTTAGCTCGTGAAGACGGGTAAGTGTTCAACAAAGTGACTGTATCTTCACGCTGGGCTTACAGGGCGTATTCAAGGTCAATAGCTTTTAGCTCGTGAAGACGGGTAAGTGTTCAACAAGTGACTGTATCTTCACGCTGGGCTTACAGGGCGTATTCAAGGTCAATAGCTTTTAGCTCGTGAAGACGGGTAAGTGTTCAACAAAGTGACTGTATCTTCACGCTGGGCTTACAGGGCGTATGCAAGGTCAATAGCTTTTAGCTCGTGAAGACGGGTAAGTGTTCAACAAGTGACTGTATCTTCACGCTGGGCTTACAGGGCGTATGCAAGGTCAATAGCTTTAAGCTCGTGAAGACGGGTAAGTATTCAACAAGTGACTTTATCTTCACGCTGGGCTTACAGGGCGTATGCAAGGTCAATAGCTTTAAGCTCGTGAAGACGGGTAAGTATTCAACAAGTGACTTTATCTTCACGCTGGGCTTACAGGGCGTATTCAAGGTCAATAGCTTTTAGCTCGTGAAGACGGGTAAGTATTCAACAAAGTGACTGTATCTTCACGCTGGGCTTACAGGGCGTATTCAAGGTCAATAGCTTTTAGCTCGTGAAGACGGGTAAGTATTCAACAAAGTGACTGTATCTTCACGCTGGGCTTACAGGGCGTATTCAAGGTCAATAGCTTTTAGCTCGTGAAGACGGGTAAGTATTCAACAAAGTGACTGTATCTTCACGCTGGGCTTACAGGGCGTATTCAAGGTCAATAGCTTTTAGCTCGTGAAGACGGGTAAGTGTTCAACAAAGTGACTGTATCTTCACGCTGGGCTTACAGGGCGTATTCAAGGTCAATAGCTTTTAGCTCGTGAAGACGGGTAAGTGTTCAACAAAGTGACTGTATCTTCACGCTGGGCTTACAGGGCGTATTCAAGGTCAATAGCTTTTAGCTCGTGAAGACGGGTAAGTGTTCAACAAAGTGACTGTATCTTCACGCTGGGCTTACAGGGCGTATTCAAGGTCAATAGCTTTTAGCTCGTGAAGACGGGTAAGTGTTCAACAAAGTGACTGTATCTTCACGCTGGGCTTACAGGGCGTATTCAAGGTCAATAGCTTTTAGCTCGTGAAGACGGGTAAGTGTTCAACAAAGTGACTGTATCTTCACGCTGGGCTTACAGGGCGTATTCAAGGTCAATAGCTTTTAGCTCGTGAAGACGGGTAAGTGATCAACAAAGTGACTGTATCTTCACGCTGGGCTTACAGAACGTATTCAAGGTCAATAGCTTTTAGCTCGTGAAGACGGGTAAGTATTCAACAAAGTGACTGTATCTTCACGCTGGGCTTACAGGGCGTATTCAAGGTCAATAGCTTTTAGCTCGTGAAGACGGGTAAGTGTTCAACAAAGTGACTGTATCTTCACGCTGGGCTTACAGGGCGTATTCAAGGTCAATAGCTTTTAGCTCGTGAAGACGGGTAAGTATTCAACAAAGTGACTGTATCTTCACGCTGGGCTTACAGGGCGTATTCAAGGTCAATAGCTTTTAGCTCGTGAAGACGGGTAAGTGTTCAACAAAGTGACTGTATCTTCACGCTGGGCTTACAGGGCGTATTCAAGGTCAATAGCTTTTAGCTCGTGAAGACGGGTAAGTGTTCAACAAAGTGACTGTATCTTCACGCTGGGCTTACAGCACGTATTCAAGGTCAATAGCTTTTAGCTCGTGAAGACGGGTAAGTGTTCAACAAAGTGACTGTATCTTCACGCTGGGCTTACAGGGCGTATTCAAGGTCAATAGCTTTTAGCTCGTGAAGACGGGTAAGTGTTCAACAAGTGACTGTATCTTCACGCTGGGCTTACAGGGCGTATTCAAGGTCAATAGCTTTTAGCTCGTGATGACGGGTAAGTATTCAACAAAGTGACTGTATCTTCACGCTGGGCTTACAGGGCGTATGCAAGGTCAATAGCTTTTAGCTCGTGAAGACGGGTAAGTATTCAACAAGTGACTGTATCTTCACGCTGGGCTTACAGGGCGTATGCAAGGTCAATAGCTTTTAGCTCGTGAAGACGGGTAAGTATTCAACAAGTGACTGTATCTTCACACTGGGCTTACAGGGCGTATTCAAGGTCAATAGCTTTTAGCTCGTGAAGACGGGTAAGTATTCAAAGAGTGACTGTATCTTCACGCTGGGCTTACAGGGCGTATTCAAGGTCAATAGCTTTTAGCTCGTGAAGACGGGTAAGTGTTCAACAAGTGACTGTATCTTCACGCTGGGCTTACAGGGCGTATTCAAGGTCAATAGCTTTTAGCTCGTGAAGACGGGTAAGTATTCAACAAAGTGACTGTATCTTCACGCTGGGCTTACAGGGCGTATGCAAGGTCAATAGCTTTTAGCTCGTGAAGACGGGTAAGTGTTCAACAAGTGACTGTATCTTCACGCTGGGCTTACAGGGCGTATTCAAGGTCAATAGCTTTTAGCTCGTGAAGACGGGTAAGTATTCAACAAGTGACTGTATCTTCACGCTGGGCTTACAGCACGTATTCAAGGTCAATAGCTTTTAGCTCGTGAAGACGGGTAAGTGTTCAACAAAGTGACTGTATCTTCACGCTGGGCTTACAGCGCGTATTCAAGGTCAATAGCTTTTAGCTCGTGAAGACGGGTAAGTGTTCAACAAGTGACTGTATCTTCACGCTGGGCTTACAGGGCGTATTCAAGGTCAATAGCTTTTAGCTCGTGAAGACGGGTAAGTGTTCAACAAGTGACTGTATCTTCACGCTGGGCTTACAGGGCGTATTAAAGGTCAATAGCTTTTAGCTCGTGAAGACGGGTAGGTGTTCAACAAAGTGACTGTATCTTCACGCTGGGCTTACAGGGCGTATTCAAGGTCAATAGCTTTTAGCTCGTGAAGACGGGTAAGTGTTCAACAAGTGACTGTATCTTCACGCTGGGCTTACAGGGCGTATGCAAGGTCAATAGCTTTTAGCTCGTGAAGACGGGTAAGTATTCAACAAGTGACTGTATCTTCACGCTGGGCTTACAGGGCGTATGCAAGGTCAATAGCTTTTAGCTCGTGAAGACGGGTAAGTATTCAACAAGTGACTGTATCTTCACACTGGGCTTACAGGGCGTATTCAAGGTCAATAGCTTTTAGCTCGTGAAGACGGGTAAGTATTCAACAAGTGACTGTATCTTCACGCTGGGCTTACAGGGCGTATTCAAGGTCAATAGCTTTTAGCTCGTGAAGACGGGTAAGTGTTCAACAAGTGACTGTATCTTCACGCTGGGCTTACAGGGCGTATTCAAGGTCAATAGCTTTTAGCTCGTGAAGACGGGTAAGTATTCAACAAAGTGACTGTATCTTCACGCTGGGCTTACAGGGCGTATGCAAGGTCAATAGCTTTTAGCTCGTGAAGACGGGTAAGTGTTCAACAAGTGACTGTATCTTCACGCTGGGCTTACAGGGCGTATTCAAGGTCAATAGCTTTTAGCTCGTGAAGACGGGTAAGTGTTCAACAAAGTGACTGTATCTTCACGCTGGGCTTACAGGGCGTATTCAAGGTCAATAGCTTTTAGCTCGTGAAGACGGGTAAGTGTTCAACAAGTGACTGTATCTTCACGCTGGGCTTACAGGGCGTATTCAAGGTCAATAGCTTTTAGCTCGTGAAGACGGGTAAGTGTTCAACAAAGTGACTGTATCTTCACGCTGGGCTTACAGGGCGTATGCAAGGTCAATAGCTTTTAGCTCGTGAAGACGGGTAAGTGTTCAACAAGTGACTGTATCTTCACGCTGGGCTTACAGGGCGTATGCAAGGTCAATAGCTTTAAGCTCGTGAAGACGGGTAAGTATTCAACAAGTGACTTTATCTTCACGCTGGGCTTACAGGGCGTATGCAAGGTCAATAGCTTTAAGCTCGTGAAGACGGGTAAGTATTCAACAAGTGACTTTATCTTCACGCTGGGCTTACAGGGCGTATTCAAGGTCAATAGCTTTTAGCTCGTGAAGACGGGTAAGTATTCAACAAAGTGACTGTATCTTCACGCTGGGCTTACAGGGCGTATTCAAGGTCAATAGCTTTTAGCTCGTGAAGACGGGTAAGTATTCAACAAAGTGACTGTATCTTCACGCTGGGCTTACAGGGCGTATTCAAGGTCAATAGCTTTTAGCTCGTGAAGACGGGTAAGTGTTCAACAAAGTGACTGTATCTTCACGCTGGGCTTACAGGGCGTATTCAAGGTCAATAGCTTTTAGCTCGTGAAGACGGGTAAGTGTTCAACAAAGTGACTGTATCTTCACGCTGGGCTTACAGGGCGTATTCAAGGTCAATAGCTTTTAGCTCGTGAAGACGGGTAAGTGTTCAACAAAGTGACTGTATCTTCACGCTGGGCTTACAGGGCGTATTCAAGGTCAATAGCTTTTAGCTCGTGAAGACGGGTAAGTGTTCAACAAAGTGACTGTATCTTCACGCTGGGCTTACAGGGCGTATTCAAGGTCAATAGCTTTTAGCTCGTGAAGACGGGTAAGTGTTCAACAAAGTGACTGTATCTTCACGCTGGGCTTACAGGGCGTATTCAAGGTCAATAGCTTTTAGCTCGTGAAGACGGGTAAGTGATCAACAAAGTGACTGTATCTTCACGCTGGGCTTACAGAACGTATTCAAGGTCAATAGCTTTTAGCTCGTGAAGACGGGTAAGTATTCAACAAAGTGACTGTATCTTCACGCTGGGCTTACAGGGCGTATTCAAGGTCAATAGCTTTTAGCTCGTGAAGACGGGTAAGTGTTCAACAAAGTGACTGTATCTTCACGCTGGGCTTACAGGGCGTATTCAAGGTCAATAGCTTTTAGCTCGTGAAGACGGGTAAGTATTCAACAAAGTGACTGTATCTTCACGCTGGGCTTACAGGGCGTATTCAAGGTCAATAGCTTTTAGCTCGTGAAGACGGGTAAGTGTTCAACAAAGTGACTGTATCTTCACGCTGGGCTTACAGGGCGTATTCAAGGTCAATAGCTTTTAGCTCGTGAAGACGGGTAAGTGTTCAACAAAGTGACTGTATCTTCACGCTGGGCTTACAGCACGTATTCAAGGTCAATAGCTTTTAGCTCGTGAACACGGGTAAGTGTTCAACAAAGTGACTGTATCTTCACGCTGGGCTTACAGGGCGTATTCAAGGTCAATAGCTTTTAGCTCGTGAAGACGGGTAAGTGTTCAACAAGTGACTGTATCTTCACGCTGGGCTTACAGGGCGTATTCAAGGTCAATAGCTTTTAGCTCGTGATGACGGGTAAGTATTCAACAAAGTGACTGTATCTTCACGCTGGGCTTACAGGGCGTATGCAAGGTCAATAGCTTTTAGCTCGTGAAGACGGGTAAGTATTCAACAAGTGACTGTATCTTCACGCTGGGCTTACAGGGCGTATGCAAGGTCAATAGCTTTTAGCTCGTGAAGACGGGTAAGTATTCAACAAGTGACTGTATCTTCACACTGGGCTTACAGGGCGTATTCAAGGTCAATAGCTTTTAGCTCGTGAAGACGGGTAAGTGTTCAACAAGTGACTGTATCTTCACGCTGGGCTTACAGGGCGTATTCAAGGTCAATAGCTTTTAGCTCGTGAAGACGGGTAAGTATTCAACAAAGTGACTGTATCTTCACGCTGGGCTTACAGGGCGTATGCAAGGTCAATAGCTTTTAGCTCGTGAAGACGGGTAAGTGTTCAACAAGTGACTGTATCTTCACGCTGGGCTTACAGGGCGTATTCAAGGTCAATAGCTTTTAGCTCGTGAAGACGGGTAAGTATTCAACAAGTGACTGTATCTTCACGCTGGGCTTACAGCACGTATTCAAGGTCAATAGCTTTTAGCTCGTGAAGACGGGTAAGTGTTCAACAAAGTGACTGTATCTTCACGCTGGGCTTACAGCGCGTATTCAAGGTCAATAGCTTTTAGCTCGTGAAGACGGGTAAGTGTTCAACAAGTGACTGTATCTTCACGCTGGGCTTACAGGGCGTATTCAAGGTCAATAGCTTTTAGCTCGTGAAGACGGGTAAGTGTTCAACAAGTGACTGTATCTTCACGCTGGGCTTACAGGGCGTATTAAAGGTCAATAGCTTTTAGCTCGTGAAGACGGGTAGGTGTTCAACAAAGTGACTGTATCTTCACGCTGGGCTTACAGGGCGTATTCAAGGTCAATAGCTTTTAGCTCGTTAAGACGGGTAGGTGTTCAACAAGTGACTGTATCTTCACGCTGGGCTTACAGGGCGTATTCAAGGTCAATAGCTTTTAGCTCGTGAAGACGGGTAAGTGTTCAACAAAGTGACTGTATCTTCACGCTGGGCTTACAGGGCGTATTCAAGGTCAATAGCTTTTAGCTCGTGAAGACGGGTAAATATTCAACAAAGTGACTGTATCTTCACGCTGGGCTTACAGAACGTATTCAAGGTCAATAGCTTTTAGCTCGTGAAGACGGGTAAGTGTTCAACAAAGTGACTGTATCTTCACGCTGGGCTTACAGGGCGTATTCAAGGTGAATAGCTTTTAGCTCGTTAAGACGGGTAGGTGTTCAACAAGTGACTGTATCTTCACGCTGGGCTTACAGGGCGTATTCAAGGTCAATAGCTTTTAGCTCGTGAAGACGGGTAAGTATTCAAAGAGTGACTGTATCTTCACGCTGGGCTTACAGAACGTATTCAAGGTCAATAGCTTTTAGCTCGTGAAGACGGGTAAGTGTTCAACAAGTGACTGTATCTTCACGCTGGGCTTACAGGGCGTATTCAAGGTCAATAGCTTTTAGCTCGTGAAGACGGGTAAGTATTCAACAAAGTGACTGTATCTTCACGCTGGGCTTACAGGGCGTATTCAAGGTCAATAGCTTTTAGCTCGTGAAGACGGGTAAGTGTTCAGCAAGTGACTGTATCTTCACACTGGGCTTACAGAACGTATTCAAGGTCAATAGCTTTTAGCTCGTGAAGACGGGTAAGTATTCAACAAAGTGACTGTATCTTCACACTGGGCTTACAGGGCGTATTCAAGGTCAATAGCTTTTAGCTCGTGAAGACGGGTAAGTATTCAACAAAGTGACTGTATCTTCACGCTGGGCTTACAGGGCGTATTCAAGGTCAATAGCTTTTAGCTCGTGAAGACGGGTAAGTGTTCAACAAAGTGACTGTATCTTCACGCTGGGCTTACAGGGCGTATTCAAGGTCAATAGCTTTTAGCTCGTGAAGACGGGTAAGTGTTCAACAAGTGACTGTATCTTCACGCTGGGCTTACAGAACGTATTCAAGGTCAATAGCTTTTAGCTCGTGAAGACGGGTAAGTGTTCAACAAGTGACTGTATCTTCACGCTGGGCTTACAGGGCGTATTCAAGGTCAATAGCTTTTAGCTCGTGATGACGGGTAAGTATTCAACAAAGTGACTGTATCTTCACGCTGGGCTTACAGAACGTATTCAAGGTCAATAGCTTTTAGCTCGTGAAGACGGGTAAGTGTTCAACAAGTGACTGTATCTTCACGCTGGGCTTACAGGGCGTATGCAAGGTGAATAGCTTTTAGCTCGTTAAGACGGGTAGGTGTTCAACAAGTGACTGTATCTTCACGCTGGGCTTACAGGGCGTATTCAAGGTCAATAGCTTTTAGCTCGTGAAGACGGGTAAGTATTCAAAGAGTGACTGTATCTTCACGCTGGGCTTACAGAACGTATTCAAGGTCAATAGCTTTTAGCTCGTGAAGACGGGTAAGTGTTCAACAAGTGACTGTATCTTCACGCTGGGCTTACAGGGCGTATTCAAGGTCAATAGCTTTTAGCTCGTGAAGACGGGTAAGTATTCAACAAAGTGACTGTATCTTCACGCTGGGCTTACAGGGCGTATTCAAGGTCAATAGCTTTTAGCTCGTGAAGACGGGTAAGTGTTCAGCAAGTGACTGTATCTTCACACTGGGCTTACAGAACGTATTCAAGGTCAATAGCTTTTAGCTCGTGAAGACGGGTAAGTATTCAACAAAGTGACTGTATCTTCACACTGGGCTTACAGGGCGTATTCAAGGTCAATAGCTTTTAGCTCGTGAAGACGGGTAAGTATTCAACAAAGTGACTGTATCTTCACGCTGGGCTTACAGGGCGTATTCAAGGTCAATAGCTTTTAGCTCGTGAAGACGGGTAAGTGTTCAACAAAGTGACTGTATCTTCACGCTGGGCTTACAGGGCGTATTCAAGGTCAATAGCTTTTAGCTCGTGAAGACGGGTAAGTGTTCAACAAGTGACTGTATCTTCACGCTGGGCTTACAGGGCGTATTCAAGGTGAATAGCTTTTAGCTCGTTAAGACGGGTAGGTGTTCAACAAGTGACTGTATCTTCACGCTGGGCTTACAGGGCGTATTCAAGGTCAATAGCTTTTAGCTCGTGAAGACGGGTAAGTATTCAAAGAGTGACTGTATCTTCACGCTGGGCTTACAGAACGTATTCAAGGTCAATAGCTTTTAGCTCGTGAAGACGGGTAAGTGTTCAACAAGTGACTGTATCTTCACGCTGGGCTTACAGGGCGTATTCAAGGTCAATAGCTTTTAGCTCGTGAAGACGGGTAAGTATTCAACAAAGTGACTGTATCTTCACGCTGGGCTTACAGGGCGTATTCAAGGTCAATAGCTTTTAGCTCGTGAAGACGGGTAAGTGTTCAGCAAGTGACTGTATCTTCACACTGGGCTTACAGAACGTATTCAAGGTCAATAGCTTTTAGCTCGTGAAGACGGGTAAGTATTCAACAAAGTGACTGTATCTTCACACTGGGCTTACAGGGCGTATTCAAGGTCAATAGCTTTTAGCTCGTGAAGACGGGTAAGTATTCAACAAAGTGACTGTATCTTCACGCTGGGCTTACAGGGCGTATTCAAGGTCAATAGCTTTTAGCTCGTGAAGACGGGTAAGTGTTCAACAAAGTGACTGTATCTTCACGCTGGGCTTACAGGGCGTATTCAAGGTCAATAGCTTTTAGCTCGTGAAGACGGGTAAGTGTTCAACAAGTGACTGTATCTTCACGCTGGGCTTACAGAACGTATTCAAGGTCAATAGCTTTTAGCTCGTGAAGACGGGTAAGTGTTCAACAAGTGACTGTATCTTCACGCTGGGCTTACAGGGCGTATTCAAGGTCAATAGCTTTTAGCTCGTGATGACGGGTAAGTATTCAACAAAGTGACTGTATCTTCACGCTGGGCTTACAGAACGTATTCAAGGTCAATAGCTTTTAGCTCGTGAAGACGGGTAAGTGTTCAACAAGTGACTGTATCTTCACGCTGGGCTTACAGGGCGTATGCAAGGTCAATAGCTTTTAGCTCGTGAAGACGGGTAAGTGTTCAACAAAGTGACTGTATCTTCACGCTGGGCTTACAGGGCGTATTCAAGGTCAATAGCTTTTAGCTCGTGAAGATGGGTAAGTGTTCAACAAGTGACTGTATCTTCACGCTGGGCTTACAGGGCGTATGCAAGGTCAATAGCTTTTAGCTCGTGAAGACGGGTAAGTGTTCAACAAAGTGACTGTATCTTCACGCTGGGCTTACAGAACGTATTCAAGGTCAATAGCTTTTAGCTCGTGAAGACGGGTAAGTGTTCAACAAGTGACTGTATCTTCACGCTGGGCTTACAGGGCGTATGCAAGGTCAATAGCTTTTAGCTCGTGAAGACGGGTAAGTATTCAACAAGTGACTGTATCTTCACGCTGGGCTTACAGGGCGTATGCAAGGTCAATAGCTTTTAGCTCGTGAAGACGGGTAAGTATTCAACAAGTGACTGTATCTTCACACTGGGCTTACAGGGCGTATTCAAGGTCAATAGCTTTTAGCTCGTGAAGACGGGTAAGTATTCAACAAGTGACTGTATCTTCACGCTGGGCTTACAGGGCGTATTCAAGGTCAATAGCTTTTAGCTCGTGAAGACGGGTAAGTGTTCAACAAGTGACTGTATCTTCACGCTGGGCTTACAGGGCGTATTCAAGGTCAATAGCTTTTAGCTCGTGAAGACGGGTAAGTATTCAACAAAGTGACTGTATCTTCACGCTGGGCTTACAGGGCGTATGCAAGGTCAATAGCTTTTAGCTCGTGAAGACGGGTAAGTATTCAACAAGTGACTGTATCTTCACGCTGGGCTTACAGGGCGTATGCAAGGTCAATAGCTTTTAGCTCGTGAAGACGGGTAAGTATTCAACAAGTGACTGTATCTTCACACTGGGCTTACAGGGCGTATTCAAGGTCAATAGCTTTTAGCTCGTGAAGACGGGTAAGTATTCAACAAGTGACTGTATCTTCACGCTGGGCTTACAGGGCGTATTCAAGGTCAATAGCTTTTAGCTCGTGAAGACGGGTAAGTGTTCAACAAGTGACTGTATCTTCACGCTGGGCTTACAGGGCGTATTCAAGGTCAATAGCTTTTAGCTCGTGAAGACGGGTAAGTATTCAACAAAGTGACTGTATCTTCACGCTGGGCTTACAGGGCGTATGCAAGGTCAATAGCTTTTAGCTCGTGAAGACGGGTAAGTGTTCAACAAGTGACTGTATCTTCACGCTGGGCTTACAGGGCGTATTCAAGGTCAATAGCTTTTAGCTCGTGAAGACGGGTAAGTGTTCAACAAAGTGACTGTATCTTCACGCTGGGCTTACAGGGCGTATTCAAGGTCAATAGCTTTTAGCTCGTGAAGACGGGTAAGTGTTCAACAAGTGACTGTATCTTCACGCTGGGCTTACAGGGCGTATTCAAGGTCAATAGCTTTTAGCTCGTGAAGACGGGTAAGTGTTCAACAAAGTGACTGTATCTTCACGCTGGGCTTACAGGGCGTATGCAAGGTCAATAGCTTTAAGCTCGTGAAGACGGGTAAGTATTCAACAAGTGACTTTATCTTCACGCTGGGCTTACAGGGCGTATTCAAGGTCAATAGCTTTTAGCTCGTGAAGACGGGTAAGTATTCAACAAAGTGACTGTATCTTCACGCTGGGCTTACAGGGCGTATTCAAGGTCAATAGCTTTTAGCTCGTGAAGACGGGTAAGTATTCAACAAAGTGACTGTATCTTCACGCTGGGCTTACAGGGCGTATGCAAGGTCAATAGCTTTAAGCTCGTGAAGACGGGTAAGTATTCAACAAGTGACTTTATCTTCACGCTGGGCTTACAGGGCGTATTCAAGGTCAATAGCTTTTAGCTCGTGAAGACGGGTAAGTATTCAACAAAGTGACTGTATCTTCACGCTGGGCTTACAGGGCGTATTCAAGGTCAATAGCTTTTAGCTCGTGAAGACGGGTAAGTATTCAACAAAGTGACTGTATCTTCACGCTGGGCTTACAGGGCGTATTCAAGGTCAATAGCTTTTAGCTCGTGAAGACGGGTAAGTGTTCAACAAAGTGACTGTATCTTCACGCTGGGCTTACAGGGCGTATTCAAGGTCAATAGCTTTTAGCTCGTGAAGACGGGTAAGTGTTCAACAAAGTGACTGTATCTTCACGCTGGGCTTACAGGGCGTATTCAAGGTCAATAGCTTTTAGCTCGTGAAGACGGGTAAGTGTTCAACAAAGTGACTGTATCTTCACGCTGGGCTTACAGGGCGTATTCAAGGTCAATAGCTTTTAGCTCGTGAAGACGGGTAAGTGTTCAACAAAGTGACTGTATCTTCACGCTGGGCTTACAGGGCGTATTCAAGGTCAATAGCTTTTAGCTCGTGAAGACGGGTAAGTGTTCAACAAAGTGACTGTATCTTCACGCTGGGCTTACAGGGCGTATTCAAGGTCAATAGCTTTTAGCTCGTGAAGACGGGTAAGTGATCAACAAAGTGACTGTATCTTCACGCTGGGCTTACAGAACGTATTCAAGGTCAATAGCTTTTAGCTCGTGAAGACGGGTAAGTATTCAACAAAGTGACTGTATCTTCACGCTGGGCTTACAGGGCGTATTCAAGGTCAATAGCTTTTAGCTCGTGAAGACGGGTAAGTGTTCAACAAAGTGACTGTATCTTCACGCTGGGCTTACAGGGCGTATTCAAGGTCAATAGCTTTTAGCTCGTGAAGACGGGTAAGTATTCAACAAAGTGACTGTATCTTCACGCTGGGCTTACAGGGCGTATTCAAGGTCAATAGCTTTTAGCTCGTGAAGACGGGTAAGTGTTCAACAAAGTGACTGTATCTTCACGCTGGGCTTACAGGGCGTATTCAAGGTCAATAGCTTTTAGCTCGTGAAGACGGGTAAGTGTTCAACAAAGTGACTGTATCTTCACGCTGGGCTTACAGCACGTATTCAAGGTCAATAGCTTTTAGCTCGTGAACACGGGTAAGTGTTCAACAAAGTGACTGTATCTTCACGCTGGGCTTACAGGGCGTATTCAAGGTCAATAGCTTTTAGCTCGTGAAGACGGGTAAGTGTTCAACAAGTGACTGTATCTTCACGCTGGGCTTACAGGGCGTATTCAAGGTCAATAGCTTTTAGCTCGTGATGACGGGTAAGTATTCAACAAAGTGACTGTATCTTCACGCTGGGCTTACAGGGCGTATGCAAGGTCAATAGCTTTTAGCTCGTGAAGACGGGTAAGTATTCAACAAGTGACTGTATCTTCACGCTGGGCTTACAGGGCGTATGCAAGGTCAATAGCTTTTAGCTCGTGAAGACGGGTAAGTATTCAACAAGTGACTGTATCTTCACACTGGGCTTACAGGGCGTATTCAAGGTCAATAGCTTTTAGCTCGTGAAGACGGGTAAGTGTTCAACAAGTGACTGTATCTTCACGCTGGGCTTACAGGGCGTATTCAAGGTCAATAGCTTTTAGCTCGTGAAGACGGGTAAGTATTCAACAAAGTGACTGTATCTTCACGCTGGGCTTACAGGGCGTATGCAAGGTCAATAGCTTTTAGCTCGTGAAGACGGGTAAGTGTTCAACAAGTGACTGTATCTTCACGCTGGGCTTACAGGGCGTATTCAAGGTCAATAGCTTTTAGCTCGTGAAGACGGGTAAGTATTCAACAAGTGACTGTATCTTCACGCTGGGCTTACAGCACGTATTCAAGGTCAATAGCTTTTAGCTCGTGAAGACGGGTAAGTGTTCAACAAAGTGACTGTATCTTCACGCTGGGCTTACAGCGCGTATTCAAGGTCAATAGCTTTTAGCTCGTGAAGACGGGTAAGTGTTCAACAAGTGACTGTATCTTCACGCTGGGCTTACAGGGCGTATTCAAGGTCAATAGCTTTTAGCTCGTGAAGACGGGTAAGTGTTCAACAAGTGACTGTATCTTCACGCTGGGCTTACAGGGCGTATTAAAGGTCAATAGCTTTTAGCTCGTGAAGACGGGTAGGTGTTCAACAAAGTGACTGTATCTTCACGCTGGGCTTACAGGGCGTATTCAAGGTCAATAGCTTTTAGCTCGTTAAGACGGGTAGGTGTTCAACAAGTGACTGTATCTTCACGCTGGGCTTACAGGGCGTATTCAAGGTCAATAGCTTTTAGCTCGTGAAGACGGGTAAGTGTTCAACAAAGTGACTGTATCTTCACGCTGGGCTTACAGGGCGTATTCAAGGTCAATAGCTTTTAGCTCGTGAAGACGGGTAAATATTCAACAAAGTGACTGTATCTTCACGCTGGGCTTACAGAACGTATTCAAGGTCAATAGCTTTTAGCTCGTGAAGACGGGTAAGTGTTCAACAAAGTGACTGTATCTTCACGCTGGGCTTACAGGGCGTATTCAAGGTGAATAGCTTTTAGCTCGTTAAGACGGGTAGGTGTTCAACAAGTGACTGTATCTTCACGCTGGGCTTACAGGGCGTATTCAAGGTCAATAGCTTTTAGCTCGTGAAGACGGGTAAGTATTCAAAGAGTGACTGTATCTTCACGCTGGGCTTACAGAACGTATTCAAGGTCAATAGCTTTTAGCTCGTGAAGACGGGTAAGTGTTCAACAAGTGACTGTATCTTCACGCTGGGCTTACAGGGCGTATTCAAGGTCAATAGCTTTTAGCTCGTGAAGACGGGTAAGTATTCAACAAAGTGACTGTATCTTCACGCTGGGCTTACAGGGCGTATTCAAGGTCAATAGCTTTTAGCTCGTGAAGACGGGTAAGTGTTCAGCAAGTGACTGTATCTTCACACTGGGCTTACAGAACGTATTCAAGGTCAATAGCTTTTAGCTCGTGAAGACGGGTAAGTATTCAACAAAGTGACTGTATCTTCACACTGGGCTTACAGGGCGTATTCAAGGTCAATAGCTTTTAGCTCGTGAAGACGGGTAAGTATTCAACAAAGTGACTGTATCTTCACGCTGGGCTTACAGGGCGTATTCAAGGTCAATAGCTTTTAGCTCGTGAAGACGGGTAAGTGTTCAACAAAGTGACTGTATCTTCACGCTGGGCTTACAGGGCGTATTCAAGGTCAATAGCTTTTAGCTCGTGAAGACGGGTAAGTGTTCAACAAGTGACTGTATCTTCACGCTGGGCTTACAGAACGTATTCAAGGTCAATAGCTTTTAGCTCGTGAAGACGGGTAAGTGTTCAACAAGTGACTGTATCTTCACGCTGGGCTTACAGGGCGTATTCAAGGTCAATAGCTTTTAGCTCGTGATGACGGGTAAGTATTCAACAAAGTGACTGTATCTTCACGTTGGGCTTACAGAACGTATTCAAGGTCAATAGCTTTTAGCTCGTGAAGACGGGTAAGTGTTCAACAAGTGACTGTATCTTCACGCTGGGCTTACAGGGCGTATGCAAGGTCAATAGCTTTTAGCTCGTGAAGACGGGTAAGTGTTCAACAAAGTGACTGTATCTTCACGCTGGGCTTACAGGGCGTATTCAAGGTCAATAGCTTTTAGCTCGTGAAGACGGGTAAGTGTTCAACAAGTGACTGTATCTTCACGCTGGGCTTACAGGGCGTATGCAAGGTCAATAGCTTTTAGCTCGTGAAGACGGGTAAGTGTTCAACAAAGTGACTGTATCTTCACGCTGGGCTTACAGAACGTATTCAAGGTCAATAGCTTTTAGCTCGTGAAGACGGGTAAGTGTTCAACAAGTGACTGTATCTTCACGCTGGGCTTACAGGGCGTATGCAAGGTCAATAGCTTTTAGCTCGTGAAGACGGGTAAGTATTCAACAAGTGACTGTATCTTCACGCTGGGCTTACAGGGCGTATGCAAGGTCAATAGCTTTTAGCTCGTGAAGACGGGTAAGTATTCAACAAGTGACTGTATCTTCACACTGGGCTTACAGGGCGTATTCAAGGTCAATAGCTTTTAGCTCGTGAAGACGGGTAAGTATTCAACAAGTGACTGTATCTTCACGCTGGGCTTACAGGGCGTATTCAAGGTCAATAGCTTTTAGCTCGTGAAGACGGGTAAGTGTTCAACAAGTGACTGTATCTTCACGCTGGGCTTACAGGGCGTATTCAAGGTCAATAGCTTTTAGCTCGTGAAGACGGGTAAGTATTCAACAAAGTGACTGTATCTTCACGCTGGGCTTACAGGGCGTATGCAAGGTCAATAGCTTTTAGCTCGTGAAGACGGGTAAGTATTCAACAAGTGACTGTATCTTCACGCTGGGCTTACAGGGCGTATGCAAGGTCAATAGCTTTTAGCTCGTGAAGACGGGTAAGTATTCAACAAGTGACTGTATCTTCACACTGGGCTTACAGGGCGTATTCAAGGTCAATAGCTTTTAGCTCGTGAAGACGGGTAAGTATTCAACAAGTGACTGTATCTTCACGCTGGGCTTACAGGGCGTATTCAAGGTCAATAGCTTTTAGCTCGTGAAGACGGGTAAGTGTTCAACAAGTGACTGTATCTTCACGCTGGGCTTACAGGGCGTATTCAAGGTCAATAGCTTTTAGCTCGTGAAGACGGGTAAGTATTCAACAAAGTGACTGTATCTTCATGCTGGGCTTACAGGGCGTATGCAAGGTCAATAGCTTTTAGCTCGTGAAGACGGGTAAGTGTTCAACAAGTGACTGTATCTTCACGCTGGGCTTACAGGGCGTATTCAAGGTCAATAGCTTTTAGCTCGTGAAGACGGGTAAGTGTTCAACAAAGTGACTGTATCTTCACGCTGGGCTTACAGGGCGTATTCAAGGTCAATAGCTTTTAGCTCGTGAAGACGGGTAAGTGTTCAACAAGTGACTGTATCTTCACGCTGGGCTTACAGGGCGTATTCAAGGTCAATAGCTTTTAGCTCGTGAAGACGGGTAAGTGTTCAACAAAGTGACTGTATCTTCACGCTGGGCTTACAGGGCGTATGCAAGGTCAATAGCTTTAAGCTCGTGAAGACGGGTAAGTATTCAACAAGTGACTTTATCTTCACGCTGGGCTTACAGGGCGTATTCAAGGTCAATAGCTTTTAGCTCGTGAAGACGGGTAAGTATTCAACAAAGTGACTGTATCTTCACGCTGGGCTTACAGGGCGTATTCAAGGTCAATAGCTTTTAGCTCGTGAAGACGGGTAAGTATTCAACAAAGTGACTGTATCTTCACGCTGGGCTTACAGGGCGTATTCAAGGTCAATAGCTTTTAGCTCGTGAAGACGGGTAAGTATTCAACAAAGTGACTGTATCTTCACGCTGGGCTTACAG
This sequence comes from Carassius gibelio, assembly GCF_023724105.1. Taxonomy (NCBI): domain Eukaryota; kingdom Metazoa; phylum Chordata; class Actinopteri; order Cypriniformes; family Cyprinidae; genus Carassius; species Carassius gibelio. Next base: position 52,494,983 of record NC_068417.1, read on the forward strand.
GGCGTATTCAAGGTCAATAGCTTTTAGCTCGTGAAGACGGGTAAGTGTTCAACAAAGTGACTGTATCTTCACGCTGGGCTTACAGGGCGTATTCAAGGTCAATAGCTTTTAGCTCGTGAAGACGGGTAAGTGTTCAACAAAGTGACTGTATCTTCACGCTGGGCTTACAGGGCGTATTCAAGGTCAATAGCTTTTAGCTCGTGAAGACGGGTAAGTGTTCAACAAAGTGACTGTATCTTCACGCTGGGCTTACAGGGCGTATTCAAGGTCAATAGCTTTTAGCTCGTGAAGACGGGTAAGTGTTCAACAAAGTGACTGTATCTTCACGCTGGGCTTACAGGGCGTATTCAAGGTCAATAGCTTTTAGCTCGTGAAGACGGGTAAGTGTTCAACAAAGTGACTGTATCTTCACGCTGGGCTTACAGGGCGTATTCAAGGTCAATAGCTTTTAGCTCGTGAAGACGGGTAAGTGATCAACAAAGTGACTGTATCTTCACGCTGGGCTTACAGAACGTATTCAAGGTCAATAGCTTTTAGCTCGTGAAGACGGGTAAGTATTCAACAAAGTGACTGTATCTTCACGCTGGGCTTACAGGGCGTATTCAAGGTCAATAGCTTTTAGCTCGTGAAGACGGGTAAGTGTTCAACAAAGTGACTGTATCTTCACGCTGGGCTTACAGGGCGTATTCAAGGTCAATAGCTTTTAGCTCGTGAAGACGGGTAAGTATTCAACAAAGTGACTGTATCTTCACGCTGGGCTTACAGGGCGTATTCAAGGTCAATAGCTTTTAGCTCGTGAAGACGGGTAAGTGTTCAACAAAGTGACTGTATCTTCACGCTGGGCTTACAGGGCGTATTCAAGGTCAATAGCTTTTAGCTCGTGAAGACGGGTAAGTGTTCAACAAAGTGACTGTATCTTCACGCTGGGCTTACAGCACGTATTCAAGGTCAATAGCTTTTAGCTCGTGAAGACGGGTAAGTGTTCAACAAAGTGACTGTATCTTCACGCTGGGCTTACAGGGCGTATTCAAGGTCAATAGCTTTTAGCTCGTGAAGACGGGTAAGTGTTCAACAAAGTGACTGTATCTTCACGCTGGGCTTACAGGGCGTATTCAAGGTCAATAGCTTTTAGCTCGTGAAGACGGGTAAGTATTCAACAAAGTGACTGTATCTTCACGCTGGGCTTACAGGGCGTATTCAAGGTCAATAGCTTTTAGCTCGTGAAGACGGGTAAGTGTTCAACAAAGTGACTGTATCTTCACGCTGGGCTTACAGGGCGTATTCAAGGTCAATAGCTTTTAGCTCGTGAAGACGGGTAAGTGTTCAACAAAGTGACTGTATCTTCACGCTGGGCTTACAGCACGTATTCAAGGTCAATAGCTTTTAGCTCGTGAAGACGGGTAAGTGTTCAACAAAGTGACTGTATCTTCACGCTGGGCTTACAGGGCGTATTCAAGGTCAATAGCTTTTAGCTCGTGAAGACGGGTAAGTGTTCAACAAGTGACTGTATCTTCACGCTGGGCTTACAGGGCGTATTCAAGGTCAATAGCTTTTAGCTCGTGATGACGGGTAAGTATTCAACAAAGTGACTGTATCTTCACGCTGGGCTTACAGGGCGTATGCAAGGTCAATAGCTTTTAGCTCGTGAAGACGGGTAAGTATTCAACAAGTGACTGTATCTTCACGCTGGGCTTACAGGGCGTATGCAAGGTCAATAGCTTTTAGCTCGTGAAGACGGGTAAGTATTCAACAAGTGACTGTATCTTCACGCTGGGCTTACAGGGCGTATTCAAGGTCAATAGCTTTTAGCTCGTGAAGACGGGTAAGTATTCAAAGAGTGACTGTATCTTCACGCTGGGCTTACAGGGCGTATTCAAGGTCAATAGCTTTTAGCTCGTGAAGACGGGTAAGTGTTCAACAAGTGACTGTATCTTCACGCTGGGCTTACAGGGCGTATTCAAGGTCAATAGCTTTTAGCTCGTGAAGACGGGTAAGTATTCAACAAAGTGACTGTATCTTCACGCTGGGCTTACAGGGCGTATGCAAGGTCAATAGCTTTTAGCTCGTGAAGACGGGTAAGTGTTCAACAAGTGACTGTATCTTCACGCTGGGCTTACAGGGCGTATTCAAGGTCAATAGCTTTTAGCTCGTGAAGACGGGTAAGTATTCAACAAGTGACTGTATCTTCACGCTGGGCTTACAGCACGTATTCAAGGTCAATAGCTTTTAGCTCGTGAAGACGGGTAAGTGTTCAACAAAGTGACTGTATCTTCACGCTGGGCTTACAGCGCGTATTCAAGGTCAATAGCTTTTAGCTCGTGAAGACGGGTAAGTGTTCAACAAGTGACTGTATCTTCACGCTGGGCTTACAGGGCGTATTCAAGGTCAATAGCTTTTAGCTCGTGAAGACGGGTAAGTGTTCAACAAGTGACTGTATCTTCACGCTGGGCTTACAGGGCGTATTAAAGGTCAATAGCTTTTAGCTCGTGAAGACGGGTAGGTGTTCAACAAAGTGACTGTATCTTCACGCTGGGCTTACAGGGCGTATTCAAGGTCAATAGCTTTTAGCTCGTGAAGACGGGTAGGTGTTCAACAAGTGACTGTATCTTCACGCTGGGCTTACAGGGCGTATTCAAGGTCAATAGCTTTTAGCTCGTGAAGACGGGTAAGTGTTCAACAAAGTGACTGTATCTTCACGCTGGGCTTACAGGGCGTATTCAAGGTCAATAGCTTTTAGCTCGTGAAGACGGGTAAATGTTCAACAAAGTGACTGTATCTTCACGCTGGGCTTACAGAACGTATTCAAGGTCAATAGCTTTTAGCTCGTGAAGACGGGTAAGTGTTCAACAAAGTGACTGTATCTTCACGCTGGGCTTACAGGGCGTATTCAAGGTGAATAGCTTTTAGCTCGTTAAGACGGGTAGGTGTTCAACAAGTGACTGTATCTTCACGCTGGGCTTACAGGGCGTATTCAAGGTCAATAGCTTTTAGCTCGTGAAGACGGGTAAATGTTCAACAAAGTGACTGTATCTTCACGCTGGGCTTACAGAACGTATTCAAGGTCAATAGCTTTTAGCTCGTGAAGACGGGTAAGTGTTCAACAAGTGACTGTATCTTCACGCTGTGCTTACAGGGCGTATTCAAGGTCAATAGCTTTTAGCTCGTGAAGACGGGTAAGTATTCAACAAAGTGACTGTATCTTCACGCTGGGCTTACAGGGCGTATTCAAGGTCAATAGCTTTTAGCTCGTGAAGACGGGTAAGTGTTCAGCAAGTGACTGTATCTTCACACTGGGCTTACAGAACGTATTCAAGGTCAATAGCTTTTAGCTCGTGAAGACGGGTAAGTATTCAACAAAGTGACTGTATCTTCACGCTGGGCTTACAGGGCGTATTCAAGGTCAATAGCTTTTAGCTCGTGAAGACGGGTAAGTATTCAACAAAGTGACTGTATCTTCACGCTGGGCTTACAGGGCGTATTCAAGGTCAATAGCTTTTAGCTCGTGAAGACGGGTAAGTGTTCAACAAAGTGACTGTATCTTCACGCTGGGCTTACAGGGCGTATTCAAGGTCAATAGCTTTTAGCTCGTGAAGACGGGTAAGTGTTCAACAAGTGACTGTATCTTCACGCTGGGCTTACAGAACGTATTCAAGGTCAATAGCTTTTAGCTCGTGAAGACGGGTAAGTGTTCAACAAGTGACTGTATCTTCACGCTGGGCTTACAGGGCGTATTCAAGGTCAATAGCTTTTAGCTCGTGATGACGGGTAAGTATTCAACAAAGTGACTGTATCTTCACGCTGGGCTTACAGAACGTATTCAAGGTCAATAGCTTTTAGCTCGTGAAGACGGGTAAGTGTTCAACAAGTGACTGTATCTTCACGCTGGGCTTACAGGGCGTATGCAAGGTCAATAGCTTTTAGCTCGTGAAGACGGGTAAGTGTTCAACAAAGTGACTGTATCTTCACGCTGGGCTTACAGGGCGTATTCAAGGTCAATAGCTTTTAGCTCGTGAAGACGGGTAAGTGTTCAACAAGTGACTGTATCTTCACGCTGGGCTTACAGGGCGTATGCAAGGTCAATAGCTTTTAGCTCGTGAAGACGGGTAAGTGTTCAACAAAGTGACTGTATCTTCACGCTGGGCTTACAGAACGTATTCAAGGTCAATAGCTTTTAGCTCGTGAAGACGGGTAAGTGTTCAACAAGTGACTGTATCTTCACGCTGGGCTTACAGGGCGTATTCAAGGTCAATAGCTTTTAGCTCGTGAAGACGGGTAAGTGTTCAACAAGTGACTGTATCTTCACGCTGGGCTTACAGGGCGTATTAAAGGTCAATAGCTTTTAGCTCGTGAAGACGGGTAGGTGTTCAACAAAGTGACTGTATCTTCACGCTGGGCTTACAGGGCGTATTCAAGGTCAATAGCTTTTAGCTCGTGAAGACGGGTAGGTGTTCAACAAGTGACTGTATCTTCACGCTGGGCTTACAGGGCGTATTCAAGGTCAATAGCTTTTAGCTCGTGAAGACGGGTAAGTGTTCAACAAAGTGACTGTATCTTCACGCTGGGCTTACAGGGCGTATTCAAGGTCAATAGCTTTTAGCTCGTGAAGACGGGTAAATGTTCAACAAAGTGACTGTATCTTCACGCTGGGCTTACAGAACGTATTCAAGGTCAATAGCTTTTAGCTCGTGAAGACGGGTAAGTGTTCAACAAAGTGACTGTATCTTCACGCTGGGCTTACAGGGCGTATTCAAGGTGAATAGCTTTTAGCTCGTTAAGACGGGTAGGTGTTCAACAAGTGACTGTATCTTCACGCTGGGCTTACAGGGCGTATTCAAGGTCAATAGCTTTTAGCTCGTGAAGACGGGTAAATGTTCAACAAAGTGACTGTATCTTCACGCTGGGCTTACAGAACGTATTCAAGGTCAATAGCTTTTAGCTCGTGAAGACGGGTAAGTGTTCAACAAGTGACTGTATCTTCACGCTGTGCTTACAGGGCGTATTCAAGGTCAATAGCTTTTAGCTCGTGAAGACGGGTAAGTATTCAACAAAGTGACTGTATCTTCACGCTGGGCTTACAGGGCGTATTCAAGGTCAATAGCTTTTAGCTCGTGAAGACGGGTAAGTGTTCAGCAAGTGACTGTATCTTCACACTGGGCTTACAGAACGTATTCAAGGTCAATAGCTTTTAGCTCGTGAAGACGGGTAAGTATTCAACAAAGTGACTGTATCTTCACGCTGGGCTTACAGGGCGTATTCAAGGTCAATAGCTTTTAGCTCGTGAAGACGGGTAAGTATTCAACAAAGTGACTGTATCTTCACGCTGGGCTTACAGGGCGTATTCAAGGTCAATAGCTTTTAGCTCGTGAAGACGGGTAAGTGTTCAACAAAGTGACTGTATCTTCACGCTGGGCTTACAGGGCGTATTCAAGGTCAATAGCTTTTAGCTCGTGAAGACGGGTAAGTGTTCAACAAGTGACTGTATCTTCACGCTGGGCTTACAGAACGTATTCAAGGTCAATAGCTTTTAGCTCGTGAAGACGGGTAAGTGTTCAACAAGTGACTGTATCTTCACGCTGGGCTTACAGGGCGTATTCAAGGTCAATAGCTTTTAGCTCGTGATGACGGGTAAGTATTCAACAAAGTGACTGTATCTTCACGCTGGGCTTACAGAACGTATTCAAGGTCAATAGCTTTTAGCTCGTGAAGACGGGTAAGTGTTCAACAAGTGACTGTATCTTCACGCTGGGCTTACAGGGCGTATGCAAGGTCAATAGCTTTTAGCTCGTGAAGACGGGTAAGTGTTCAACAAAGTGACTGTATCTTCACGCTGGGCTTACAGGGCGTATTCAAGGTCAATAGCTTTTAGCTCGTGAAGACGGGTAAGTGTTCAACAAGTGACTGTATCTTCACGCTGGGCTTACAGGGCGTATGCAAGGTCAATAGCTTTTAGCTCGTGAAGACGGGTAAGTGTTCAACAAAGTGACTGTATCTTCACGCTGGGCTTACAGAACGTATTCAAGGTCAATAGCTTTTAGCTCGTGAAGACGGGTAAGTGTTCAACAAGTGACTGTATCTTCACGCTGGGCTTACAGGGCGTATGCAAGGTCAATAGCTTTTAGCTCGTGAAGACGGGTAAGTATTCAACAAGTGACTGTATCTTCACGCTGGGCTTACAGGGCGTATGCAAGGTCAATAGCTTTTAGCTCGTGAAGACGGGTAAGTATTCAACAAGTGACTGTATCTTCACACTGGGCTTACAGGGCGTATTCAAGGTCAATAGCTTTTAGCTCGTGAAGACGGGTAAGTGTTCAACAAGTGACTGTATCTTCACGCTGGGCTTACAGGGCGTATTCAAGGTCAATAGCTTTTAGCTCGTGAAGACGGGTAAGTGTTCAACAAGTGACTGTATCTTCACGCTGGGCTTACAGGGCGTATTCAAGGTCAATAGCTTTTAGCTCGTGAAGACGGGTAAGTATTCAACAAAGTGACTGTATCTTCACGCTGGGCTTACAGGGCGTATGCAAGGTCAATAGCTTTTAGCTCGTGAAGACGGGTAAGTGTTCAACAAGTGACTGTATCTTCACGCTGGGCTTACAGGGCGTATTCAAGGTCAATAGCTTTTAGCTCGTGAAGACGGGTAAGTGTTCAACAAAGTGACTGTATCTTCACGCTGGGCTTACAGGGCGTATTCAAGGTCAATAGCTTTTAGCTCGTGAAGACGGGTAAGTGTTCAACAAAGTGACTGTATCTTCACGCTGGGCTTACAGGGCGTATTCAAGGTCAATAGCTTTTAGCTCGTGAAGACGGGTAAGTGTTCAACAAGTGACTGTATCTTCACGCTGGGCTTACAGGGCGTATTCAAGGTCAATAGCTTTTAGCTCGTGAAGACGGGTAAGTGTTCAACAAAGTGACTGTATCTTCACGCTGGGCTTACAGGGCGTATGCAAGGTCAATAGCTTTTAGCTCGTGAAGACGGGTAAGTGTTCAACAAGTGACTGTATCTTCACGCTGGGCTTACAGGGCGTATGCAAGGTCAATAGCTTTTAGCTCGTGAAGACGGGTAAGTATTCAACAAAGTGACTGTATCTTCACGCTGGGCTTACAGGGCGTATTCAAGGTCAATAGCTTTTAGCTCGTGAAGACGGGTAAGTATTCAACAAAGTGACTGTATCTTCACGCTGGGCTTACAGGGCGTATTCAAGGTCAATAGCTTTTAGCTCGTGAAGACGGGTAAGTATTCAACAAAGTGACTGTATCTTCACGCTGGGCTTACAGGGCGTATTCAAGGTCAATAGCTTTTAGCTCGTGAAGACGGGTAAGTGTTCAACAAAGTGACTGTATCTTCACGCTGGGCTTACAGGGCGTATTCAAGGTCAATAGCTTTTAGCTCGTGAAGACGGGTAAGTGTTCAACAAAGTGACTGTATCTTCACGCTGGGCTTACAGGGCGTATGCAAGGTCAATAGCTTTTAGCTCGTGAAGACGGGTAAGTGTTCAACAAAGTGACTGTATCTTCACGCTGGGCTTACAGGGCGTATTCAAGGTCAATAGCTTTTAGCTCGTGAAGACGGGTAAGTGTTCAACAAAGTGACTGTATCTTCACGCTGGGCTTACAGGGCGTATTCAAGGTCAATAGCTTTTAGCTCGTGAAGACGGGTAAGTGTTCAACAAGTGACTGTATCTTCACGCTGGGCTTACAGGGCGTATTCAAGGTCAATAGCTTTTAGCTCGTGAAGACGGGTAAGTGTTCAACAAAGTGACTGTATCTTCACGCTGGGCTTACAGCGCGTATTCAAGGTCAATAGCTTTTAGCTCGTGAAGACGGGTAAGTGTTCAACAAAGTGACTGTATCTTCACGCTGGGCTTACAGCGCGTATTCAAGGTCAATAGCTTTTAGCTCGTGAAGACGGGTAAGTGTTCAACAAGTGACTGTATCTTCACGCTGGGCTTACAGGGCGTATTCAAGGTCAATAGCTTTTAGCTCGTGAAGACGGGTAAGTGTTCAACAAGTGACTGTATCTTCACGCTGGGCTTACAGAACGTATTCAAGGTCAATAGCTTTTAGCTCGTGAAGACGGGTAAGTGTTCAACAAGTGACTGTATCTTCACGCTGGGCTTACAGGGCGTATTCAAGGTCAATAGCTTTTAGCTCGTGAAGTCGGGTAAGTATTCAACAAGTGACTGTATCTTCACGCTGGGCTTACAGGGCGTATGCAAGGTCAATAGCTTTTAGCTCGTGAAGACGGGTAAGTGTTCAACAAGTGACTGTATCTTCACACTGGGCTTACAGGGCGTATGCAAGGTCAATAGCTTTTAGCTCGTGAAGACGGGTAAGTGTTCAACAAGTGACTGTATCTTCACGCTGGGCTTACAGGGCGTATGCAAGGTCAATAGCTTTAAGCTCGTGAAGACGGGTAAGTGTTCAACAAGTGACTGTATCTTCACGCTGGGCTTACAGGGCATATTCAAGGTCAATAGCTTTTAGCTCGTGAAGACGGGTAAGTGTTCAACAAAGTGACTGTATCTTCACGCTGGGCTTACAGGGCATATTCAAGGTCAATAGCTTTTAGCTCGTGAAGACGGGTAAGTGTTCAACAAAGTGACTGTATCTTCACGCTGGGCTTACCGGGCCTATTCAAGGTCAATAGCTTTTAGCTCGTGAAGACGGGTAAGTGTTCAACAAGTGACTGTATCTTCACGCTGGGCTTACAGGGCGTATTCAAGGTCAATAGCTTTTAGCTCGTGAAGACGGGTAAGTGTTCAACAAAGTGACTGTATCTTCACGCTGGGCTTACAGGGCGTATTCAAGGTCAATAGCTTTTAGCTCGTGAAGACGGGTAAGTGTTCAACAAGTGACTGTATCTTCACGCTGGGCTTACAGGGCGTATTCAAGGTCAATAGCTTTTAGCTCGTGAAGACGGGTAAGTATTCAACAAGTGACTGTATCTTCACGCTGGGCTTACAGGGCGTATTCAAGGTCAATAGCTTTTAGCTCGTGAAGACGGGTAAGTATTCAACAAGTGACTGTATCTTCACGCTGGGCTTACAGGGCGTATTCAAGGTCAATAGCTTTTAGCTCGTGAAGACGGGTAAGTATTCAACAAGTGACTGTATCTTCACGCTGGGCTTACAGGGCGTATTCAAGGTCAATAGCTTTTAGCTCGTGAAGACGGGTAAGTATTCAACAAGTGACTGTATCTTCACGCTGGGCTTACAGGGCGTATTCAAGGTCAATAGCTTTTAGCTCGTGAAGACGGGTAAGTATTCAACAAGTGACTGTATCTTCACGCTGGGCTTACAGCGCGTATTCAAGGTCAATAGCTTTTAGCTCGTGAAGACGGGTAAGTGTTCAACAAGTGACTTTATCTTCACGCTGGGCTTACAGCGCGTATTCAAGGTCAATAGCTTTTAGCTCGTGAAGACGGGTAAGTGTTCAACAAGTGACTGTATCTTCACGCTGGGCTTACAGCGCGTATTCAAGGTCAATAGCTTTTAGCTCGTGAAGACGGGTAAGTGTTCAACAAGTGACTGTATCTTCACGCTGGGCTTACAGGGCGTATTCAAGGTCAATAGCTTTTAGCTCGTGAAGACGGGTAAGTGTTCAACAAGTGACTGTATCTTCACGCTGGGCTTACAGGGCGTATTAAAGGTCAATAGCTTTTAGCTCGTGAAGACGGGTAGGTGTTCAACAAGTGACTGTATCTTCACGCTGGGCTTACAGGGCGTATTCAAGGTCAATAGCTTTTAGCTCGTGAAGACGGGTAGGTGTTCAACAAAGTGACTGTATCTTCACGCTGGGCTTACAGGGCGTATTCAAGGTCAATAGCTTTTAGCTCGTTAAGACGGGTAGGTGTTCAACAAGTGACTGTATCTTCACGCTGGGCTTACAGGGCGTATTCAAGGTCAATAGCTTTTAGCTCGTGAAGACGGGTAAGTGTTCAACAAAGTGACTGTATCTTCACGCTGGGCTTACAGGGCGTATTCAAGGTCAATAGCTTTTAGCTCGTGAAGACGGGTAAATATTCAACAAAGTGACTGTATCTTCACGCTGGGCTTACAGGGCGTATTCAAGGTCAATAGCTTGTAGCTCGTGAAGACGGGTAAGTGTTCAGCAAGTGACTGTATCTTCACACTGGGCTTACAGGGCGTATTCAAGGTCAATAGCTTTTAGCTCGTGAAGACGGGTAAGTATTCAACAAAGTGACTGTATCTTCACGCTGGGCTTACAGGGCGTATTCAAGGTCAATAGCTTTTAGCTCGTGAAGACGGGTAAGTATTCAACAAAGTGACTGTATCTTCACGCTGGGCTTACAGGGCGTATTCAAGGTCAATAGCTTTTAGCTCGTGAAGACGGGTAAGTGTTCAACAAAGTGACTGTATCTTCACACTGGGCTTACAGGGCGTATTCAAGGTCAATAGCTTTTAGCTCGTGAAGACGGGTAAGTGTTCAACAAGTGACTGTATCTTCACGCTGGGCTTACAGAACGTATTCAAGGTCAATAGCTTTTAGCTCGTGAAGACGGGTAAGTGTTCAACAAGTGACTGTATCTTCACGCTGGGCTTACAGGGCGTATTCAAGGTCAATAGCTTTTAGCTCGTGATGACGGGTAAGTATTCAACAAAGTGACTGTATCTTCACGCTGGGCTTACAGGGCGTATGCAAGGTCAATAGCTTTTAGCTCGTGAAGACGGGTAAGTATTCAACAAGTGACTGTATCTTCACGCTGGGCTTACAGGGCGTATGCAAGGTCAATAGCTTTTAGCTCGTGAAGACGGGTAAGTATTCAACAAGTGACTGTATCTTCACACTGGGCTTACAGGGCGTATTCAAGGTCAATAGCTTTTAGCTCGTGAAGACGGGTAAGTATTCAAAGAGTGACTGTATCTTCACGCTGGGCTTACAGGGCGTATTCAAGGTCAATAGCTTTTAGCTCGTGAAGACGGGTAAGTGTTCAACAAGTGACTGTATCTTCACGCTGGGCTTACAGGGCGTATTCAAGGTCAATAGCTTTTAGCTCGTGAAGACGGGTAAGTATTCAACAAAGTGACTGTATCTTCACGCTGGGCTTACAGGGCGTATGCAAGGTCAATAGCTTTTAGCTCGTGAAGACGGGTAAGTGTTCAACAAGTGACTGTATCTTCACGCTGGGCTTACAGGGCGTATTCAAGGTCAATAGCTTTTAGCTCGTGAAGACGGGTAAGTGTTCAACAAAGTGACTGTATCTTCACGCTGGGCTTACAGGGCCTATTCAAGGTCAATAGCTTTTAGCTCGTGAAGACGGGTAAGTGTTCAACAAGTGACTGTATCTTCACGCTGGGCTTACAGGGCGTATTCAAGGTCAATAGCTTTTAGCTCGTGAAGACGGGTAAGTGTTCAACAAGTGACTGTATCTTCACGCTGGGCTTACAGGGCGTATGCAAGGTCAATAGCTTTAAGCTCGTGAAGACGGGTAAGTATTCAACAAGTGACTTTATCTTCACGCTGGGCTTACAGGGCGTATTCAAGGTCAATAGCTTTTAGCTCGTGAAGACGGGTAAGTATTCAACAAAGTGACTGTATCTTCACGCTGGGCTTACAGGGCGTATTCAAGGTCAATAGCTTTTAGCTCGTGAAGACGGGTAAGTATTCAACAAAGTGACTGTATCTTCACGCTGGGCTTACAGGGCGTATTCAAGGTCAATAGCTTTTAGCTCGTGAAGACGGGTAAGTATTCAACAAAGTGACTGTATCTTCACGCTGGGCTTACAGGGCGTATTCAAGGTCAATAGCTTTTAGCTCGTGAAGACGGGTAAGTGTTCAACAAAGTGACTGTATCTTCACGCTGGGCTTACAGGGCGTATTCAAGGTCAATAGCTTTTAGCTCGTGAAGACGGGTAAGTGTTCAACAAAGTGACTGTATCTTCACGCTGGGCTTACAGGGCGTATTCAAGGTCAATAGCTTTTAGCTCGTGAAGACGGTTAAGTGTTCAACAAAGTGACTGTATCTTCACGCTGGGCTTACAGGGCGTATTCAAGGTCAATAGCTTTTAGCTCGTGAAGACGGGTAAGTGTTCAACAAAGTGACTGTATCTTCACGCTGGGCTTACAGGGCGTATTCAAGGTCAATAGCTTTTAGCTCGTGAAGACGGGTAAGTGTTCAACAAAGTGACTGTATCTTCACGCTGGGCTTACAGGGCGTATTCAAGGTCAATAGCTTTTAGCTCGTGAAGACGGGTAAGTGATCAACAAAGTGACTGTATCTTCACGCTGGGCTTACAGAACGTATTCAAGGTCAATAGCTTTTAGCTCGTGAAGACGGGTAAGTATTCAACAAAGTGACTGTATCTTCACGCTGGGCTTACAGGGCGTATTCAAGGTCAATAGCTTTTAGCTCGTGAAGACGGGTAAGTGTTCAACAAAGTGACTGTATCTTCACGCTGGGCTTACAGGGCGTATTCAAGGTCAATAGCTTTTAGCTCGTGAAGACGGGTAAGTATTCAACAAAGTGACTGTATCTTCACGCTGGGCTTACAGGGCGTATTCAAGGTCAATAGCTTTTAGCTCGTGAAGACGGGTAAGTGTTCAACAAAGTGACTGTATCTTCACGCTGGGCTTACAGGGCGTATTCAAGGTCAATAGCTTTTAGCTCGTGAAGACGGGTAAGTGTTCAACAAAGTGACTGTATCTTCACGCTGGGCTTACAGCACGTATTCAAGGTCAATAGCTTTTAGCTCGTGAAGACGGGTAAGTGTTCAACAAAGTGACTGTATCTTCACGCTGGGCTTACAGGGCGTATTCAAGGTCAATAGCTTTTAGCTCGTGAAGACGGGTAAGTGTTCAACAAGTGACTGTATCTTCACGCTGGGCTTACAGAACGTATTCAAGGTCAATAGCTTTTAGCTCGTGAAGACGGGTAAGTGTTCAACAAGTGACTGTATCTTCACGCTGGGCTTACAGGGCGTATTCAAGGTCAATAGCTTTTAGCTCATGAAGACGGGTAAGTGTTCAACAAGTGACTGTATCTTCACGCTGGGCTTACAGGGCGTATTCAAGGTCAATAGCTTTTAGCTCGTGAAGACGGGTAAGTATTCAACAAGTGACTGTATCTTCACGCTGGGCTTACAGGGCGTATTCAAGGTCAATAGCTTTTAGCTCGTGAAGACGGGTAAGTATTCAACAAAGTGACTGTATCTTCACGCTGGGCTTACAGGGCGTATTCAAGGTCAATAGCTTTTAGCTCGTGAAGACGGGTAAGTATTCAACAAGTGACTGTATCTTCACGCTGGGCTTACAGGGCGTATGCAAGGTCAATAGCTTTTAGCTCGTGCAGACGGGTAAGTGTTCAAGGCCTGGAGGGCGAGTACAGACAACAGGGACACGGCACAGCACTGCAAGACTTCAGGTGTACACACGTCTAAGACACTCACCCACTGCACTACACACACTTCAGTGATTTTTAAGGTCGGTACTCCACACCCGGTCGGATTTCGTCCTGGAGGAGTTTACAGTCGCTGGCACGGTAAGTGCTCCAAACTTTGCGGTGTAGCCACAGCCAAATAACATCCGTTCACCCCCACTTTACTACGGCTCACCCACTCATCTCGTCCTCCACGATGGGGCCGCTCAACAAGCTGTTAATCACTCCAGCAGATATTAATCATCCATATCCAAGTATGAACAATGATATGTGAACAATCCAATGTACTCACAGTCTTCGTGATACTGATCTTCACCCGCTCTCTTTCTCTCCCCAGCTTCTTACAGACACCCGGAAGTGTTATCGTCGTTCCACAGTAGCGCTATTTTCCTGCGGGACCTTTATACAATAGACACGGGTGAGTATGGCTTCTTTCCACAAAACTTCCCTTTGGCAAACCTGTTCCAGTAGCCATATTTAAATCCTCCAATTCGCTTAGCGACTCCACACTTGCTCTCATCTGCTTCACCCTGCTCCAGCGCCCAAAACACTCCGTCTCACTCGTGGCGTTCCTTGGGAAGCAAAACAACACTCCTTCCTGTATCCTTAACGCTCTCTTTATACTCCCAAACTGCCCCGTCTGCAATCGGCACGTTATTGAACACACCTGCTGAAGATTTACCTTGATTTAGGGCGTCCGGAGTTTCCAAAAGAGACAAGGGCTTACACATTTTGGTCTGGGCGGAACTCCTCCTCTCACTTTTGGTTCCGCTCTCAAAGTCACTCCGTGACATTTTTCTGAAACAACCAGTACTTGATCATTGTGATGTACATAATGTCTTTCATTTCATTTAAGCTAAATGCTTCAAAACAACAAATATTAACCACAAAGGGACAGTTATGTCCAAGGATGTCCAACAGGTTTGAATTGTGTTCAGGACGAATTTGTTCATGAGTAAGTTGTACAATGCAGTAAGTATTTTATATGAAGACTACTGTCAAATAAAGACAATGGTTTCTCTCATGTATGTAGTTGTCATTTTAACAAGAAAATTGGAATCTTACAGGAAATCACCATTAGTAACACAGCTGTTATAATGTACAGCATTAACTACTACTTGCTTCTTACTTAGGTTAATCCTTCTGCATCTTACAGCTTTTGAATCTGGAATTTACAGGAGCATTTCTGATAACTGGCTCACAGTTTGTATGTAGACATCCAACACATTGGACAGAGGGCCATCAGGTTTCGGTAGTCTTTGTATTTCATGCTCTGTCAGCGAGCGCTGTAGCTGAACTTCAGGGAACACAACATCAATAACCAACTCCATAGTCCATGACAACCTTTTAATGCAGAAGTAGTGATTAAGTCATTGTGGTAATTATCAAATTAGGTTTTGGATGAGAGAGCTATAATGTTTATTTACCACAAATTACTGCTCCTTGTTTAATCCCAACATTATAGCAAGAAAAAAAAATGTAATTCTCCATTTAGTTCCTAGATATGAATCTAACTTACAATATTCTATTGATACAGGTGTGCAGTACAGGACTTTGGAATGGTCTGTACCTGGATTAACAAGTGAAACACTGTACAGTATCAGATGAGGTGGTTAGAATGTAGACATACTATGTAGGACATAGAAAAATAATAAATTCAAACCTGCATGGGGTCCTGCTGTGCCTCATGTTCATGGCGAGACCACAGCTGAAGTGGGGACTGATTTCCTTCAGTGCTCAGTCGGTGGCAGTCCAGCCACGCTGGAAAACCTCAAGGTGCTTCTGAACGTGAGGCAGAAAGCACCAATGTAGAGCAAACACATGAACTTCGCTGTCAGGATTTAGAAGCCCTTCTCTCTTGTTTGTTAAAGATGCTGCAGAAGAGATCAAGCACTCTCTCCAGAGTCTCTCTATTCTTATGGGAAAAAGGAAAACTGCATTTCATTATAGAATTTGGTGCAAATTTCTGTATTAGACTTTCTGTATGTAATTGTGTGGCATAGAACTTTCATCTTTGCAACTTGAAAATGTACCACCAGATGAGATATAGGCTGTTATGCAAAAAGAGAAATTTGTTTTTTGGTTCGTCCTACATTTGTGAGTCACAAGTGATGATTGAGAGGCATTGTGTTTGTGTCTATACATTGTCTTTGTTTTTTTAATGCTTGCATAGTAGGCTAGGCTATGCATTTAAGATACTTTTGGGAAATGAAGCCCAGAAATTTAGGAATTTAAGTGTTTATTTTGTGTTCTGTATGACTGTTAACTCCTTCAATGTGCACATTATTGGGTAAATCATAATAATTAGTAATTAAAAGTGATTCCAATGTATGTATTTGTAGGTAAGTGATCTGTTGCAAGCTGGAGGATGTTTGAGCTCAGAACACAAGCCTATCAATATAAAATGTGGTATCTGGTATGCCTACCTGATACAGCCCCGCTTTACTATCACTTTTAAAGTGATCATTTACTTCATGTAATATAAGTCAAACAACAGTAATTTGCAGGATAAAACTTCAGCCTTAAAAGTGAAGCAGTTTGTGTTGCCATCTTTTATAAGTACAATGTTTTTTGTTTTTTTTTGGAATATACTGAACACAATAAAAGAACACTAATAATAAATCTATACATTCCATTTTTCTAATAACAACTACTAAGGGTGGACACAAACACGAACAGTCACAACCCTCAGTAAACCCAAACCCCACCCACCCCAAAGGAGGAGAATAAAACTTAAGTACATTTTCGATAAATAAATTAAAATGGACAATTATACAGAATTAAATAAGTCAGAAAAAAAATGAACAAGAGACTTCACAGAAAATAATAAAAATACATGTTATAAGTCAGTAAAGATAAGTGGTGTATTTTTGACAAAGTCAAGTAGAGGACCCCAATTTTTATAAAACTTATTTTTTTCAATATATAGAAAAGACAACAAATCTTAGTACAATGTTACCTTTGATTATGGACACTCCTGCCATTCCTGTCAAGTCCTCTGTTTGCCACCATGTAGCGTGCAACTTCAACATTTTCCCCTCCTTTATCCGACCTCACAGAAGATGGCACACCATAGACATCAACGGCTTCCAGAAAGCTTCTCAGGACTGTTACTGCGCGATTGTTGGTGGCAGCACTCAGGTGCACAATGAGACGACTAAAGCCGTCAATAACACCATGTACAACAATTTGCCATCTGAAACATATATGGACATATTAAGAGCAATTACACCAACTGTATCATGCACCTCTGTGTGTAAGCTAAGGCAAGTGTTACACACAAGCCTAACTTAATCAAGCTTTTAATATTGTATTTATAATAGCCTATCTTTAATAGACACAAAAAAACATGGTTCCTGAATGATGAATAATGTGCTGGGTCCCAACTTCTGTTTTTTAATTCCAGGTCACAACATCTAGTTCATAATTTATGTTGTAATATACACTCACAACTAAACAAGTGGATTTATTTAATGTTTGGCTCTGTGGAGTATTTTGATTTAAAGTAGTCCTTTAATCCATCCACCATGGACAAATCAAAACCTCAATATACATAAAAAATAGGCCTATCGAGTTTTCAATACTAGGATAATTCACTGTATGGAGGTTGCTATGAAATTTTGTAAAAGTAGTTGATATTATTAATGTTTTTCTGATACCTTATTAACTTGTGATTTCCGTCGATGTGCCACAAACTGTTTGGCGCTGGTACAGAGTACCTCCTGCGCCTTCGAGGGTTTAATTGAAGGGTGCGCATCAAAACTCCCTGAGAATCCACACGCCGCATCGATTCCTGCACACATTGTCCTATAATATGCAAAAAAGGACAGAGAATTAGGTGTACTCAAAAAACAAGTTGACCCTTTCCCAATCTCACAGTACATTAACAAGTAGACCAAAATCCAGTCTGACAGTAAATAAAAGAAAATAATTTTCCACCTGAGCAAGTAGCCCAAATCCCAAACTGTTAGTAAACTACCCCCAGAGCCAGTGAATGGTAACTTACTCTGTATGCGGATGCCTTGAGCACTGAGGTGCCCCAACATCATTTGGTAACCACAGTTGGGATGATGCTGCAGAATTTGGATCACAGTTTGATCCAGATCGTTGTCGTTCAGTGGAGTTAATAGACTTTTTCACTAGTTTTCTATAGACAGTGAGCGCTTTGCTGGCTGGTATGCGCCCTGCGCGCCTCGCGTTTTGGCGGGAGCTGCCATCATCCAGGAAAGGCTGCTGGGACAGCTGGTGTTAACTAACGTTACTCCAGGTGATTTGATTTCTCCTTTTTCAGAAGGTCTAATGTGTATCTCTGTTTTTCCTATGTCAGAAGTCTATCAGAGATCAGCCTCTCACCCTCAATAACAGCCAGGGCAAGTGTCCCTTGTTATAAAAGGTGTAAAAACGTAAAATTACCTTATGCCATATTGTGTCATCCTTCGACGAACTGTTCTCTCGCACACTCCATTTCTCCAGCAGTGTGCCCCAAAAGGAGGTGAGCTTCAATTATATCAGGTGGTAAAAGGTACGATGGCCGTCCAGTTGTCGCTTCCTCTGTCTCAGAGAGAATGTGAAGTTGGCGGAGGATTTCTTGAACTAGCACTGCTACCTCAACTTCGACATCCATATCAGCACTGATCTGAACTAAATCCTCCATTACTCTGCACAAACGAAACTGGAGATAGTCATTGGACGCATTGTTCTCACAATCCTGCGCTAATGATCTTAAATCGTTAGCAATTGCTTGAACAAAAATCTCCATCCAGGCTACATAAAACTGAAAATTAACTCAATTAAGTTACCTCTATTAACTCAAGCAGCATTACAGAGTACCAGCGAAATCAAGGCAGTAGTAGTAGATTCGATCACATCGCTCTAACCAATCCTTCTTCAGACTGATGTTGGCACCCCCAACTCAATTAGCATACAGGCACAGGGAAAAGAAATGTAGAAAATGTGGAAATACAGAAATAAATAAATGTAGAAATGTGGAAATACAGAAATAAATAAATGTAGAAATGTGGAAATACAGAAATAAATAAATGTAGAAATGTGGAAATACAGAAATAAATAAATGTAGAAATGTGGAAATACAGAAATAAATAAATGTATAAATAAATAAATGTAGAAATAAATAAATGTATAAATACATAAATAAATACGTATAGAAATGCATAAATAAATAAATACATGCAAAAATACAGAAATAGCCATTTATATTTCCAAAATGTATTTATTTTCACTATTATTTCTGCATTTATTTATTTCTACTTTTATTTATTTATTCATTTATTTTTCCTTCTGTCATTTTTAGTCCTTCATATAAATGATTCCCCTCACTCTTAAACAATGACCCCTAATGGGGGAACAGATGTGGTGCTCAAAGTCATTTCTACAGTGACCAAGTTTTAAGTGATTTTTGTCACTTTTACATTGGTATCATACCTGGGTTATGGGTGCCATGTTGGTCTTGATTTTTCTTCCTTGAACTCCACCTTTCTTGGCATACGCCTTCATCAGGTTTCCAGAGTGAACATCAAGCTCGGAGAAGAACTTTGACTGAAATGATTTGTTGTGATTCTCTTAAACTCTGCACTCACATACAAAAAACATAACAAAAACTGTAGACAAAACTCAGTTACCTTTTTGGTACATGCTTGAAATAGCAGTTCTATCTGTTCAAGAAACGTTAATGCATAATACATGATCTAAATATTAGTTTCCCTTGTCAGAAGGCCAGCAAAGGCTGCTATTGCATGTCTTCAGTAAATCCTCATCAGTTTGAGTCACCTCAGATCCTGTCAACATGTATTGTGACACATCCAGTCCAGTCATTCACTTACTGTACCTCACGCACATTGAAGAGAGCTGGCCACCTCATTTTGAAATCAGCTATCATGGGTGCCTCCGCAACTACCTCTTGCCTTCTTAGTGCAAAGGTCTTGTCCATCATTGCTGCCAACTTGTGCTCATTGTGTCTCTTATTTACATCTGAGAGGAGTGCCACTCTTATCTCTTCTAGTGTCTCTGCTGTTTCATCGGCCGGATAGGTAATTCACTTCGGCTTTTTTTGGTTTCTTTACACCATATGCTGGACTGCATTTGCTCTCAGGTTTGTGTGTTAAGGCATTCACAGTAACTTCTGGGCATCCAAGCCGTCGGAGTTTTGTTCTGTAGTTAGCAAGTTTATACTTCAGGCTTGTCTTCCATCCGCCATACCCAGACACTGAACCTGGCTCTTTTAAACATGGATGTGTAGTAACAGAGCTTCTGCTACCTCATCAACCTCCCCGTCAGAGAGGTACACTTTGTACTTGATGAGCGTTTCAGCTAAGCCATCAAGAATAGCAGATTAAGTTTAGTATTAGGATTCAACTAAGCTCCAGTTTCTTTAAAAGCAGCACTTAGCATTTTCTGTCCAGCTGTAGCTGAGTATCATTAGCAAACCGGGGAATGGGGAAAACAATGGGCCAAGCAGTGGATCTTGAGCAGGTGGACTCAGGAGAAGACAAGTTGCTTTGGTCTGAATCTGTACCACTTATGATCCATTCATTTGAATATATGAAATCAAAATAAAGAGCTGGGAAATAAATGTGGCATTGTGAAGTCACACTTCCCTGAAATAAGTCCATTGAGATTCATTCAATATTAAAGTAAACAAACCTTAAGTTTATGTATCTTTTTAATGTCACCAGTCTTAGAGGTCCAACAAAGTAGTCTGCCAAAGGGTAGTGATCAGCCAGTTCACCAAGTTCAATCAAACAGTTTCTCTGGAAGGATGTACACTCAGCTCAAACGCTCTGAAATGTTCCCTATACCACCCAGAAAGCCTTCTCACCATGAAACACAGTCTCTCCTTAACAACACAAATCTCTCCAATGTCAGGGAGTCAACTTGTAGAACCATGAGCAACTATCATCCCATTTCTGAAATGTAAACCTTTGCTTGACACACACTTGGAAAGGTGAACTTCAGTTCTACCAGGGAAGTTCTTTTCAATAGTCTGAAAGCTATTTCTGGTTTCAAAAAATCCAGAGGGAGTGTTGAAACGTTTGTAACCTCGAGGGATGTTTCTTCAAAACTGGATGATCTCAAGTGATATGAAATCATGAGCTGATGATTACATGTGGCCTATTTGTCTTGTCTGCCCACTTGTAAGGGAAGTGCTGGATGGATTTGTTGAGGGTCTGAAGTGTGAAATACTTCTTGTATATAAGCAATGCCAAACACCGTGCAAGCTCCACTGGAACTATGCCAGATCATGCATAATATCTGGAGGATAGCCTGTCTGAACGCTGAAGTGGGCAAGCGTTTTGGTGATAACACAACTTTTGTCCATGAATGCACCTGATTTGTCCTCTTTTGTTTGGATTTCTGTTTTTGTTCCTGTGCAAAATCGACAGATATACCCACTAGAAAAGCTCTCATTAAAACCTGCAATACTGTGAGCCCCCAAATTATCCTCCGCAACAACATGAATCGTACCTTTAACAAATCTGCCAAGTAATAGTCTAGCTCCAGAGTTTTCATGCCTTGAAGAAGAGGATATAAGACATGGTCATAACCATACTTATTTACATCATCAGTTTTACACAACAATGCCAAGTAAATTGATGATAGTGATGAATGTGAGCCTGGAGGCAAATTACTCAGAGTCCAGTAGATTCCACAAAGTTGATGTTTCCTGCGAGAAGTACCCAGAGGATTGCAAACTTCAAAATCATCTATGTATAAACGTTACAATTTCCTCATCTCATCTCCTAACAGAAAAATGTTTTGCTGGAAGTGTGAACCATCCTGAGGAGATTTGTAAGTGTGATGTTCACCACTCGCCATTTTACTCTGTTGTTCTCTGTGGTTTTTATCTACCCACAACTTCAGTACAGGAACATACTGAAAACATCTGTTTTCTTTGGCATAAAGAACCTATTCAATGGGTTCTACAACGTTAAAGCTTTCTTGATAATACTTGTTGTGGAGATAAGTTGAGTTTAGGGGACCCCCCTTCTCTATGGCTTTGAGCAATGGATTAGAAGTGCAGAGAGCAGTTGCTACTTCTGTTACCGCAGACTTATCAGTTGTGGGACTATGTTTCTGAAATACCTCTTCAAGAATCTCAATGGAGAGGCGTAATGTTGCTGAATGTAAGTAGTGCAGTTCCTCTAAGAACTCATAAATTTTTTTGCCTGGGACATGTGCAAAATGCTCTAACTTGAGCAACGCTGCTGCAAAATTATTCTCAATTACTTCAGGCAAATAAGTGGTTACCTCTACATCACTATTTGAACATGCACTGTCTGCTTCAACTGCAGAGTCAACTCCCTCAGGATTATACGAGGATTCTTGTGAAACTCGAGTGTGTCTTACTACATCTGGCTTGAAATCTTTCAATGTAAGTTGAATGTGTTTGAATGTGTTGGGTCGCGAGAATTAAAAAATGGTTTGCCAGTTACTTTTTTTTTTTTTTTACTAAAATAATTAATTCCGTTTTGTAATCATAATAAGATTAATAATGATAACTTTGAATAGAAGTACACTGAAAACCATTCAAATACATGCAAAAAAAAATAAAAAAAATCTTGTGCGCAGTGTTGTTGATACAGCCATTTTTTTTCTGTCACTGAGATGATGCAACAGCTTAGGTAGCGTGACATTAGTATCCCGTATTTAATTTATTTTATGCTGAACATGAGCAAGCCAAAGTCAAAAAGCATTTATGATTTTTAAATGAAGTAATAGAAAACGCAGGCAGTCGTCAAACCCTGACGCAAACAGCGGAGATCAGCAGGGAAGATAACGAAGGCGATGCATGTGAACAGAGTAGCAGTACTTGCCCAGCGAAGAAAAAGCAGAAATCTGGAGTAAGGCCATATAAAGATTATTTTTTTGAAGTTTGGGTTTGTCAACTGTTCGGAAGCAGTCCGTACTGCAACACCAATGTCCCTAATATGCGGTGAAAAGTTGGCAAATTAAAGTTTGAAACCAGCGTTCGCTACGTCAGCAGCAACACACACACACACTCGTTCGCTACGTCAGCAGCAACACACACACACACACGTTCGCTCGTTCGCTCCATCGGCAGCAACACACACACACACACACACACACACACACACTTGTTCGCTCCATCGGCAGCAACACACACACACACACACACACTCGTTCGCTCCGTCGGCAGCAACACACACACACACTCGTTCGCTCCGTCGGCAGCAACACACACACACACACACACACACACACACACACACACGTTCGCTCCATCGGCAGCAACACACACACACACACACACGTTCGCTCCATCGGCAGCAACACACACACACACTCGTTCGCTCCATCGGCAGCAACACACACACACATTAAATAGTTCAGTGAACATTCAGAGCCTTCTGACACACGCACACACACACAAACTTTCAGATCAATAGGATAATTGTTTTCCTTCAGTTGCCTTATTTTTTGCTTTTAAACAGTTTGTGTGAGTGTGTGTGATTTTGATTGGGTGACAGTTGTTTGTTACTTGTTCTGTTCTGAATATCACATTTAAAGGATTTGTTGTGGAATAGCCTATGTTTTGTGTATTTTTTTAAGCATGCAGCAAACGATAGTAGGCTTTTAATTTGTTAAAATTCTTATGATGGTTAATGGTTAACTGGTTAATGAGCATCCCATAGCAAGATCAAATTAGAGCAGAATCAACTTTGCATTGCAATCGCGTCAATGATCATCCAGTGTACGTGCATCATCAAAAGCGTTTGTTATTCTTATGCTTGGTTTAAGAATAAGCCTATGGGTCGCTTAAAAAAAATAAATAAAAAAGGGTCGCTCTTGAAAAAGTTTGAAAACCACTGATCTATAGCCATATTGTGTTGTTTTTATGATATATTAGGGCATATAAATGTTAATTTTCAGTTTAATACGTTGCTTATACACAGGGCCGTAGCTGGGGTTTGCGAGGCCCCCGGTGAAGGCTGTACCAGTGGGCATTTTATATATATATATATATATATATATATATATTTAACATTTTTATCAATTTCACTAGCAGCTCACTGTATGAAGATTCTTTGGGTATAATATGTAAAAAAAAAATATATATCTGGTGTCTGAATAATTTTTGGTTTGACTGTTAAAACTACAAAGTAATTCAGTCAAGAGCAGTGAGTGATATTCATTTTCTTGGATTAACATTACAGCAGCTATTGAGCTATTCTTGTGCCAATAAAAATGAACGTACCTTTTCAAGAAACTAATGGAAATATAAATTGAAACTGAATAAAATATCTTTGAAACTGAAAAAAAAAAATAACTCGCTGGCAAATTTATTGACTTAGTTTTTAATACACTGCATGTTTTGCTAACTATTTCTCATATTTCTTTCGCTGACTGAACTTACAAATGCGCTTCCAGAGTTTTCATTTACGCTTCTGACTTCTTCGTTTACGCTTCTGAAGTTTTCGTTCGCAATTCTGACACAAACCTACCGTGTGGGCGGGCTTAACAGCGGTTTGCTCTCATTGGCTAGTGAGATTTAGATTGACGGCTCCTTGAACCGGAAGGAGAGCAGCGCGAATTTTGGGTTCTGTGTGACAGTCTAACAACAGTAGAGTAAAACACTATATAAAAGCACATCAACAATATTTATAAAACCGAGATGAGTAAGCAGGAGCGTCATCAACATCCTCAACCGCAGGGCATTCGAGGCAGCCTGAGGTAAGTTTAATATCAAATCAGTAGACAAATCTAGAAACAAGTTTTTCTGCTCTCTATCCAAGTTATGTCTTTATTTAACGTTAGGTCGTTCATTAATTATCTGGGCTGCGTTTCTGAAGCATTGCGAGGTAGCGATTGTAAAACACATTGATGGCTGGTTGTAAGTTATGTTTAATTCTTACCGTGCTTTTGTGAAACGCAGTCCTGGTAACTTACTTCTTAAAGTATATTTTCTTGAATCATCTAAATCATCTTCTTTTGTATTTAATAACAGTGTTGTTAACCGTTAAGTAATTTATTCTATCTTTGTGATTGTCCATACAAAAATAAAATCTTATTTTCTTGTTATATTACTTTTTAGGGACAAAGAGAAATGTCACTTCTCCAGGTAGGCTTACATCCATTCATGTTATTCTATAGAATGCATAATATAACGAACTTGGTTAACTTTCTAGCTGTTTTTTAATACGCAAGGGATTTTATTAGATTTTATATGTCTAAAGTTACCCTGCTAAACTTGGCAACTTCAGCATTGCATTATAGTTACCTTGATATGTAAGCTAACCAGGCATTGTTTATACCTGCAGGAACAAGTGCAAGAGGATATCTTGCAGCGTATGCTAACCAAGTTTAACTTGATTTGTCGGAATGAAGCTATAGATTTGGATTACCTCCTGGATGTTGCTCAGCAAGAACTTGCTTTGGCTATTAATGCATCAAATCATGTTAACATCCCAGATAGTTTAATTATGGGTCTACAGGAGTTAATCAACGTAGTTAATATATCTCTGAATTTGGAAGAGACTTCAGGAAACACATCAGAAATTGTAACTTACACCTGGGGAAACATGGATTACACATCCAAAAATGCTAATTCTGTTTTCATTTGCTCAACCTTAAAAGGTGTTTCAACTGAAAATATCAATGCTCATGTCATTTCATACCTGTGACTTTCATCCATCTTCAGAACACAAATGATCTTTTTTTAATGAAATCTGAGATATTTCTGTCCCTCTATTGACAGCTACACATAACTACCACTTTCAAGCCCCGGAAATCATGTGTCATTTAAGTAATACAAAAACTAAGCACTAATACTGAAAAACTAAGCAGTCGAGTCGCTTCAATAAATTAAGGATAAACCACTGGAGTCACACAGTGGTTTAACCTTAATTTATTGAAGCGACTCGACTGCTTAGTTTTTCAGTTCTTTACTCTTCATTTGACTAATGTAAAAGTATTCAATTGAAGACCCGATTAAATTTTAGAGCTATCAAAGATAAATGTATTGTAAATTGTAATGTAAATGTTTTTATAGTTTTCCCGTTTTAATTTTTTTCAGATAGCTGAATAATTCATGCTTTTCCACTTTTTTGGCACTGTTATCTTGACATAACAAGAGGGCTCTCAACTCTGGCCCTCAAGATCTACTTTCTTGCAGAGTTTAGCCACAACCTTGTGTATTTGATTAAGGTTAGAGCTAAACTCTGCAGGAAAGTAGATCTTGAGGACCAGAGTTGAGAACCCCAGCAATCGTAACCCATTTCAATGCCTGGTATAAATAGGGCCTAAAATACATTTAGGCAAATAACGGTCAGAATTTTCATTCTGGGTGAAGTATTAATTTACTTAAATATAGCTTCTTTGGGATAAGATAATTTACCAGTTTATCAAACTAACTAATTTAGGTCAGCCTAAAGTTTTTATAATTAAAAGCAGTTAATATTGTAAAATAACAATGGTTTCTTTTTTCAGGTGGTGGAGCAACTTTTTCGAGAGGAAACTGCTGATACTGACCCAGAGGATGGTGTGGTGGTGCCAGAGATCCATTGCCCTTTTTCTGACCAAAAACTTGCCGTTCTGCGTGGATTGATTAATCCCTTGACATCACCATTGAATGACAGGGAGCTCTATGTCCAGACACTTTCTATCATCAAAAGATTGTGCTCTATTTAACATTTAAATGTTTAAGTAAAACACTCAGAAGTACACATGCAGTTCTGTCAGAATTTTAATTAAAGAAAATCAGTTAATTGCCAATAAAACATTTAATTTTATACTATGCTGTAAAACATGTAACCATTCAGAAGCATATAAAGTTATTAACACGTTGAACATTGTATCTCTGAATTTTAAAGATTAAATTAAAACTATTGAGAGAGATCCTATGTGGACATTTGGAGTTCATTTTAAAATCTACACCCTATAAAAGCAACCTCCGTGTTGCACTGCTGTTTTCATTATTTCTTTAAATTCATTACAATTTGACAGATGTGCAGTGGGAAAAGTAATGGTTTGGGTGCATGCACTGATGATTGGATAGCAAAGTGTGTGGCTTGGCAGTCATTGCATACAAGTTTGGTCAAACTGAACAGTAATTTTAAAGGCCTCTCTCTCTCTCTCTGACAGAAGCAGGTGCCTATGCGCTTGACCAGTCAGCCACTGCATCACCTGTGGCACAGAGAGTGCTGCCTCATCCTGAGCATCTCCATCTAGGGCAGTAAAATATACAATGTTTTTAATAACCATTTATAACAATCACAACATTTAGAAAATTGTACCATTTGTAATTTATTTCTGTGATCAAAGCGGAATGTTCAGCATCATTACTTCAGTCTTCAGTGTCACATGATCCAATTAGGGGGTAGCAATTAGAGGTGTTCCGATCGGCCGATCGTTAATGCGCATCTCGTCAGTAAAGCCGGTTCTCTAATCAGCGATTAATTCCCTCAGGTGCGTGATTTCACATAGAGCAGCTGTTACTACACAGAGCCGTTGTTAACTGAGAAACTGCACAAATCCACGTTCATTTTCAGTGTTTATTTGCGCATCTTCTCAGTTAACAACGGCTCTGTGTAGTAACAGCTGCTCTATGTGAAATCACGCACCTGAGGGAATTAACCCCTGATTAGAGAACCGGCTTTACTGACGAGATGCGCATAACGATCGGCTGATCGTGATCGGAGCACCCCTAGTAGCAATCAAAGTACTCAAACTACAAAAAATGCACTGCAGTCATGTGAATAATAATAATAAACACGTCAAGATCGATCTACTAGACATAAAGACATAGCACGCAGCTAACTTGGATAGAGAGCAGAAAAACTTGTTTCTAGATTTGTCTACTGATTTGATATTGAAAGAAATATGAGAAATAGTTAGCAAAACATGCAGTGTATTAAAAACTAAGTCAATAAATTTACCAGCGAGTTATTCTTTTTCAGTTTCAAAGATATTTTATTCAGTTTCAATTTATATTTTCATTAGTTTCTTGAAAAGGTACGTTCATTTTTATTGGCACAAGATTAATTTCATACAGCAGCCAGTGGCTAAATTAGGCGCGGTCACTTTAAGAGACGATGAACAATATAATTAGCATAGCATCCAATATAATACACATCCCATTTTTTTCCTCAACTGTTTACTTTCACTTAAGACATAACTGACAGTTTTTCCGAGCATAATTTCCAAGGTGGATATTTTGAAATATTTTGTATGTATTTGTCGGCACAAGAGCAAAAATAAGCAAATTCGATGTTCAAGTTTTTGAGACGCCTTTCTCTTCGCAGAAGAGAGCTCGGTTCAGTGTCGCTGTCCGTGATACGCGGCTCTCTCTCTCTCCGCACCGAACACAGCGCGAGAGTAACCAGCTACTCTGTTCTTGTGTTTGGATGCTTTAATGTTTAAATCGACAAGCGGTACAGCTTAAAAACACATGAAAAAGATAAGCTTTCGTGGCGATGTGCAGCAGTGGCCCGTCAACTTTCCTTAGCATCTTTTTAGGCTGGCCTCAGCCAGTAGGATGACATCGTTTTGTTTGCATTTAGATGGATTCAAAACAGATTTTATCTTACCTTTTCCAAATGAACTCCAGACACGACGACAGCCAAATTCTTCCAGTTCTTCACGTGCAATCTCGTTATTTTCCCGGGCACACGGTTTGTAATCTTGTGTGATCTCATGTGATCTCGCTAGTCCATTTTCGGTGCAAGATCAGTCTGACTATATTGAATCACATTATCTCAACATGACTGAATTTAACACATTTTAATTTGTTAAATTTCCTGCTTATACTATATGATTTCATCATGTTCATCTTTGAAACATGAAATTATTTTGTTAAAATTACACGCTAAGCTTTTTTTAATGTAACAACCAGTTAAGTTCCTTTTTTTTGATTGTATGCTGATTTAATGATGATCAAAATTTAAAACATGAGTAATTTTTTTCAGCATTCTTTGATGAATATAAGGACCCAAAGATCAGCATTTATGTGAAATAAAAAGCTTTTGCAACATTATACACTATATTATTCAAAAGCTTAGAGTCAATATCATTTTTGTTTCTTGGAAAATAAATGATAGAAATTAACACTTCTATTTAGCAAGGACTCTTTTGTAGGTTTGAGTCTCAGGCCAGTGTTCTGTCGATTTGTCCTACCTCGTCAGATTTTCCTACCGTAGCGCAAAATTTGAATCATATCAATGGAAAAGCCTACTGCTTCGCTCCTGTGACTATACGTAAAGTAACTTTATCGAAGAATCTTATTAGGCAATGAACATCATCAGATCGTCCTACCACTTTTAAATAAACATGTAGGATGATTTTACAGTGAAACAATTCTTATTAAAATAAACAGGATGATTTTACAGCGCAAAATACCACATCAGATTGTCCTACCACCGTAAAATAAACATGTAGGATGCTTTTTCAGTGAAACAATCCTCATTCAAATAAACCTAACCCAATTTATTACAAAATATTTTTAGTGGACTTACTTCATTTACAAATTCTCTTCCCTGATCTGAGGCAATTTATATCTTATGTCTATAAATAGGGGAACAGAAATGTCTTCCAACTTCAGCTGCTATCTTTGCTTTTAAAGGAAAGGCCTCAATCCACTTTGAGAAGTAGTCTGTAGCTGTTAGGATATATTGAAAGCCTTCTGCAGTTTTGGGTAATGGACCAGTTACATCAATTCCAACAAACTCCCAAACCACAGAAACCTATAAAATGCAAAGTAGGTTTAGTTTGTCTGGGTATTTATTTATATATGTGTGTGTGTGTGTGTGTTCATATATATATATATATATATATATATATATATATATATATATACAGTACAGACCAAAAGTTTGGACACACCTTCTCATTCAAAGAGTTTTCTTTATTTTCATGACTATGAAAATTGTAGATTCACGCTGAAGGCATCAAAACTATGAATTAACACATGTGGAATTATATATGGAATTATATACATAACAAAAAAGTGTGAAACAACTGAAAATATGTCATATTGTAGGTTCTTCTTTTGCTTTGATTACTGCTTTGCACACTCTTGGCTTTCTCTTGATGAGCTTCAGGAGATAGTCACTCTTAAACTACCTCTTGAAGCTCATCAAGAAAATGAAAATAAAGTCATGAAAATAAAGAAAACTCTTTGAATGAGAAGGTGTGTCAAAACTTTTGGTCTGTACTGTGTTTAAGTGTCCGCATCAAAATAAATTTACAAAAGTGGACTTATATACATAGAAAGCAAAAGTAAAAAATGTAAATGTGTTGGGAAAATAAAATATCAAAATGTGGGTGAAATAATTTTCCGTTGTAGAACAACATATGCTCGCATCCAGACATCGTCTCTTTCAGGGAAGACCTTGCATTTTCATCATGACAATGCCAGATCACATACTGCATCAATTACAACATCATGGCTGTGTAGAGGAAGGATCCGGGTACTGAAATGACCAGCCTGCAGTCCAGATCTTTCACCCATAGAAAACATTTGGTGCATCATAAAGAGGAAGATGTGACAAAGAAGACCTAAGACAGTTGATCAGCTAGAAGCCTGTATTAGACAAGAATCTGACAATATTCCTATTCCTAAACTTGAGACACTTGTCTCCTCAGTCCCCAGACGTTTGCAGACTGTTATAAAAAGAAGAGGTGATGACACACAGTGGTAAACATGGCTTTGTGCCAACTTTTTGGAGATGTGTTGATGCCATGAAATTTTAAATCAACTGATTTTTCCCTTAAAATTATACATTTTCTCAGTTTAAACATTTGATATTTCATCTATGTTGTATTCTGAATAAAATATTGAAATTTGAAACTTCCACATCATTGCATTCTAATTTTATTCATAATTTGTACAGTGTCCCAACTTTTTTGTAATCGGGTTTGTAACAACCCTTTAGGTTGAATTTGAGAGCAAATCTACGAAGGTTCTACCTTTTGGATCCATCATCCCCTGATGGGTACGATCCCACCGACAGGAGATTACACAGTGATTCACTTATCTTCCATACCTGTATATAAAAAAAGCACAAATAAACAGAGAACTATATACACAAAAAATCCAACTTTCAAAAAGTGCTACTAACCAATGTAAAAAAGTAGCCTGCAAATAGAATGTTCAGCAGAAGTCAGTTTAATGTTTTGTGTGAGAAAAAAAAAAAACCTTGTCACTAGCATAAGCTGTTTTGTTTAACTTACTTAGATACTCAAGTATTTGTTCACAACAATCTCTAGGTTTATAGATTTTGTGAAGTTTATGCTTAAAATCACTGTTAAGTGCTTGTACATCAGTGTCATTCATCTATCATTTCCTCTGAGTTTAGGGATCACTCATGGTTAAGGTTAGGTTTAGGTGTAGGGATATGGTCAAGACTAAATTTTTGGAGTAAAATGTTGTTCCAGGGTCAACAAAATATGTTGACCTAGGAACACATCTAACTCAGCAAAATCAGGACGTGCGTTACTGTTCAGAGAGCCAAAATCAACTAAGTTTAGACCGCCTTTGTCATTGGAATTCAGTTTGACTGATGCTTTTTTACAATTAATTGTATTTTTCCACAAATATTTTGTCAACATGCTGTCACCCAGCTAGGAATGTTAGAAGTAACTGGAAGTAACTCACATTTGTTAATGTTAAGACGAAGAGCTGCTTTAGAAAAGAGCTCAAGAGTCTCTAAAGCTAGCTCAAGCTGAGAGACATCCTTCAGAAACAAGACTGACTTATCACCACTGCAGAGTCATCAACAGTTATTCCTTTTAAAGCACTTTCTCTGATGTGCAAGTTTAGAAGCTGTGTAGCGATCAGAAACAGATGTGAGGAGATTGGGCATCTTGATTCAGAGTACATCTGGAGAGGAACCGCTGCTGAGCTTCAATCAGTAGAAAGCATTTTAATTAGGGCTGCACGTTCTCAAGTTTTTCATTAACCGTTAACCGAGGCCCTTAGCGGTTAATACTCGGTTAACCATAGTGTGCGCCAGGGTTTCCGTTGTCCGATAATTTCCGGACATTGGCCGAAAAAAGAAAAAAAAGAAATGTCAGACAAAATTTAATCTCTCCGGTCAAATTGTCCTATTAAAACTGCCTAATAATCCCGCCCTCTAACACAATCTGAATTTGAGAATAAGCCTAAAATATACAGAGCGCGTGATCTCTGTGATGCCCAGATGCACAAATCAGACCCTCCCACCTCTGTAATAAACACAGAGATGTTAGTCCCGTCTGAATTGGTACATGAAAATCACAGATGTCAGGTGGTAAGAATCGAAACTCAAACGTAGTTTAGAAAACTAGTCCCGTCCGAATAGTGCTTATGACTATGTTTGACAGGTACAATATTTGAAAATCGATAATTATTTATTTATTTTTTAAAATTACATTTATATCTGAATTTATGTCAACCTATAGACTTTCAAATATCAAAATGTCATGAATTAATATGTATTTGTGTACAAAATGACATATAAACATATTTTCTTATTATATTTTGCCTGGAAACGCTTCCAACAAGGCGTCGGTTCTATTTCTAGCATGCACGCGTCGAGCCGCGCGTCTCACGCAGGCAGTCGGCAAGCTCTAACCTGTTAACATGGGAACCGAATTAAAAACAGACACGCCACGCAGCTGAGATGCTTTCGCCCATCGCCACGCATCCAGTGTGTCCTGACCGGCCTAATGATGCCCGGGTGTTGGCTGTTGAGATTACAACAACAAGGTTGTACTTGAAGTATATCTAAGCACTGTATTGCAATACTTGCATTTTGCCCCGTCACTCTCAATTTTAAAGTGCTCTAACGCTTCATATTAGAAAAATGACGACTTCTTGTGGACATTACAAATGTCTGGGAGCGCTCTGGCGGTCTCTGGTGGTGCAAAAATGTATTACAACTAAATTCAATGCACGCCATTGACGTCACTTAACCGAGCAAAATGTTTCACTCAGTTACGCAATTTTTAACGGTTAATCGGTTAACCGGTTAACCACGGACACCCCGAATTTTAATAGTTCTACAACACAAATCACCGAATCCCAGCTTGGAACAAACATTCATGCTCCAGGAATCAAATGCTTTGTAATAGTCTGAGTATAAAATTATCATTAGAGAAACAGTCAGAATAATCTAGAATGTCCAAAACCAGACCTATATTATTAAAAATGGGCCTTTTTGTAGAAAGACAGACTGACATTCATCAATTTAATTATTCAAAACATATCTTTTTGATAAAACCAAAGCAATAATTTTATAATGGTTATTTAGCAATGTAACTGGCTGCCAATGATCAATTAACAAAGGATTTTTAATTGGTTTTAAATTAAAGTTATAAGTCCTTGACACAAAGTCGGAGGAAGCAAGGCTCTTTCTAAACTCTCTGTAAATACTTTCAAAGAAAAATACACTGTTTTAATGGATTAAAATTGTTGTGTACTGACCACGCCCCTTCCCCCACCCACCACACACACACACACACACAGACAGCGATTTTTATCCTATTTCACTGCTGTTTCTATTCATGCTGTTTCTATGTCCCGGTAACCAGTGAAAGTGCAGTTCTGACTCTCTGCCCATTCATTTAGATAGGAGCTGGTCTTGTTAATCTGAAATAGCTGCCCGGAGGCGATGCCAAGCTGGCGGCTGAGTGGCACGACTTGCCTGAAAGGACTTTGGTAGTTATAAATCAACTATTTTAGCCAGTTTTATTGTTCACCTATTTTTGTTTGCAAGTAACATTAGTGTAAACGTTGTTTTAGTCA